>NC_044912.1:4014835-4318041 GCF_001633185.2 Quercus lobata | reverse complement strand
TGATCTTAATACTTTTTACTCACCACTCATAATTTTCCATGTAGATAATTATGGCAAAAATTGTACATCTTTTTATGCTACTAGATTTTTTGGACTCATTGTTAAAGGTACTGAGGAGCAGAAATAAATCATTGTTATAGTTAAGGTAATTTTTTATCAAATTAATTTGAAGAAAAATTCTTCAACTCATTGCTTGTCAATTTCAATAACTATTTAATATTTATTGTGCGATTCATTTCCTGGATTATTAAAATCACATATATTAACATATGGTCGTGTCTTGATTGGACATGCAACCATTATCATATGAAAAAGATGGGATTGGATTCTGTGAAATAATTGCATTGCAAGTTGCAATTATCGTGATGTAAAAATTAAAAAGTCTTGCAGGTTGCAAGACTAAAACGTTGAATATTTGTTTTTAGAAACAAACACGTACAAGGAAGAGAAAAAAATGTTATAACACAAAAACACACTGCAAATTACACTAAAAAATCATGGTAACTTTTAAAGGAGTGAGTAAAACATTGAATAGTTTTAAAAAAATTATGATCTAAATGTAGAAATTAGAAGTGAATTTTCAATTTTCAATCTTACCTATAAATTCACTATTCCATGCTTTATAACATGTATTATTGCACCTTCACTTAATTAAGAAAGTATTCATTTCTCAAAAAGAGAAAAATTATGAAAGTATTTTAGTCTAAACCTGGAAAATGTATTCACTATTTTATTCAATGGATAGGATAAATCAACACAATACAACTAAAAATATTATTTATTAGGTTAACAATTAAATACTTAAAAATTTAATCAAATAATACTTTTGCTATCTTTAAATTATTATTTTTGTTATCATCTTGTGTGTATATATATTAAAAGAAATTTTGTAGATAACATTTTATTAAAAAAAAAAAAAAAAAAAAAACCAGTGGACATGGTCAAGTGGCTATGTAAAAGCCACAAACCAACTAGTTAGTACTTTCAAATAACCTACATTGTAATAACTTGGTGTGTATGGGAGTTTATGGGAAAGGAGATTGTACATGCCTAAGTGAATAGTGAAATATTAAAAGAAATCTTTTTTTTTTTTTTTTTAAGAGAGAGAGTTTCAACTTATGGGGTTCAGTTTTAATGGTAGTTTTTTATCATCAAACCAAGACATCAATCAATTTTTAGTATAGGCGGAGATTGAACCCCAGATTTATTAAAAGAAATCTAAATACTCATGTTTGTAAAAAAAGTACTTTCAAGTAACACAGTGGACATGGACTATCAAATAAGGTGAAGAAGTGCAAGTTGCGTATTGTATACAAGAAAGACGCAGAAGATTTCAACCCATTTATGGCTAAGAGAGGCAACAATGGCTTCACTCCTCACGAGGGCTTCGATGTTCTCCAAAATAATTTTGGCATTTTGACAGTGATAGTGGAAGGTTACAAAGCCGTGTGAAGCCATGGTAACTCTGATTTTGAGGAGTCAAGTGAGTACGAGGAATGTGGTCAAGAATAGTGCGAGTGACCTTGTAGGTTGATAAACTTTTTTTCTCTTGATTACCTGTAAGTCACTGTCTTTCTTCTCAATTCAAGCTCTGTTGGTTGTTGCAATTTCTTTTTGTACATCTGTTAACGGATTGCCTACCATATATTTGATTAGAGGTGTCTCAATGGCACTCCTAGCATTGAAGACAAAGTTCAAAAGGTTAATAATGTTACTTATGGAAATCAACAAATACTGTTAATATATTCTTTTTTTTTCCCATGTTCTTCTTATTTTCAGACATTTAGTACCTTAATAGACTATAAAAATATAATGTCAAGTTTGAACGGAAACAGTGCTATCAGCCTATCACATGCATTGCCTCATTGATCTGTAATATTAATAGTTAAGCAAGGAGTATTGGAGGAAATCACTATTGAAGGATTCCAAAGATTCTAGGACAATTACGGTAGGAAGGCAAGCGGCACGCTTGTAGAGGTTATATAGAGTTTGTACCTCAAAGGTGTCCCCTTAGTGGTTTTTTCCATTTGAGAAGTTCTCCTATGATTTTCCACTTCATAACCAAATCACCGTGTCAATCTCTTTGTTCATAATTACATTGGGGTCTAAATCTAATCATTTATCATATTTTTAAAATTGGTTGATAATCATCTCTCTTTAGAAGCTACTCAATCAATCAAAAAATAACAATTAAAAATTAAAAACAGAGTCTTATAAAATAAAGTGACAAAGGTCTTATAAAACAGTTTTATAAACAGATCTATAGCCGAGGTAGAAGCATTGCCTTGCAGTATCTTCATCATGCATTCTCATAGTGAAAGGTTTGACCTTTGTACAAAAGGGAAAAGATTAATGGCAACATCACTCACAAAGATAAAAAATTGACAAACAATGCAGTTATATACATACTCTACAATCTGCAAAGAATTAAGCCCAATATAATCCTATCTAGTGACATTTTTACTTTTTACCACATATAAATGTAAAATTTTTTCTCTAAAATTTGAAAAATCAACAAACAATTCAATGAAAAGAAATGGAACCAATGAAGTCATTTCATGAGAAGGCATAGAGCAAATTAAGTTGTTATTACCATCCTTGATTTTTTGGACACCCCTTCATTAATTGGCATGTTCAGTTTTTTAAAGAACAATTACGTTATTTGCAGAGTGATCCCATTATTCATTTTAAAGAAGCATAGTCATTAGTTTGAAAGGGTTAAGATTCTTCAGTTGATGTCAAAGTAGCTCTAATATAAATAATCTTGATGTCAATCACGTACTTTGCTGCCTCCTAGCCTTCACTTTTTTTCTCCACATTATTTTTTACTCTCTTCATTTTCAGTTTCTAAATGTCTACGTCACCCTATCCATGTACTTCTATATTTTGGTTGCACCCTCTGCCTTTTGTTATAAAATTATTCCTACTTATCATAGAGAGACCAAAAAATAAAAATCAGCCTTAATAAAAAACCCCAAATGAAATTACTCTAAATAAGAAAGAAAAAAGAGTAAAACAGAAACCGAGTGCAAACACAGTTACACATCCTTATCATTGTTATCAATGACCTGAAGTGCATAATTATTTTGCACTTTGCTTATATTAAATTAATTAGTGAATGTATTAATCATAAAATTTCCAAATTCCACTAAGCATTTAAATAATAATAACTTTATAGTTTTTCAAAAGACAATTAGAGTAGGACTTCCAGGAAATTATGTAGAATGTGTAGGAGTAATTGTCATCAAATTTCCACTACAATGCTAATCCAGAAATAATAAAAATATCATAAAAGCATGATAAAGCGTAAACAATACTTTACTTGTTACCTGAAACTTAGGCCCGTTTGGTATATATGTTTAAAAACTGAAAATTGTTGTTTAAAAACTTTTGTGGAAATACGTGTGGGTGAAAAAGTGTGTGAAAATATATGAAATGTTGTTTAAAAACTGAAAATTGTTGTTTGGAAATACTCTTCAAACACCCCCTACCTTTCTTCTCTTTTTCTTATTGGGCGAGTAAATTACGTATATATAGCTCTAATAAAGTCCACTTCTCTACTTTATCTTCCTTCAACTTTGTTTTTTCTTACTTCAATTTTAAATTTTATTTGAATGTACTTATTGCATAAATAATGGTTCTAAGAATTATTAGGATATATTATATTTATTCCTTTGAAACTGTGGGTTGGGTCTAGTGGGTCAGTAGATTTTGTGATTTGGACTTGATGGGGGTTTAAGGATTGGTATGTGTTAGGAATCAAAATCTTGTGTTTATTTCCCTTACCTAATCTTGCGTCTCACTCTCTCACATGTTTGAAAATAGTTTTGTCCCATTAGATAATCTTACTGAAAAATGGGTCAATGCAAGGTCAACACAATAATCAAAAAGAGCACCGAAAGCCCAAACAACTTACCTCGCTCCATGAGATAATTTCCACTAAGCTTTTCAACTTTCCACTTAGCCTAGTATTTAAAAATAAATAAATAAAAAGTTTCCCACTAGAGTATCTATGCCGTCCACGATACGACAATGTCTAAATTGAAGAAAGCAATATTAACAAACTTTACAGAGGATAACCATGAAGCTAAATCTATTGTCCCACGATATATATATATATATATATATATATATATATATATACATATATATATATATTAAATCCTATTGCCCCTAAAAACTTGCCATTAGAAAACTTAAGTTATTATAGAAAATTTTATGCTACAAAAAAAGTTTTTATAGGAAATTTAACATAACTTTAGAATATGTTTCAAAATATAATTGTAACTTTCATATGTACATACAAAACATACATATATATATATATTAAATCCTATTGCCCCTAAAAACTTGCCATTAGAAAACTTAAGTTATTATAGAAAATTTTATGCTACAAAAAAAGTTTTTATAGGAAATTTAACATAACTTTAGAATATGTTTCAAAATATAATTGTAACTTTCATATATACATACAAAACATACATTAAAAAGAATTTAGAAAGAAATAGAAATCCATAGAATTTTAATATTACATTTTACTGTTTAGAGAGAAATTCCTTATTATATATGTTGATGACTACAAATGGTAAGGCTGTCATTTTAGTGTCTCATAATTATCTTCCAATTCGTTTAACATAGTTGAATAATTTTCTCACTTTCACACCTACTTACTTTGTGTTTAACAATTGATTTGTTGACTCTCTCTTTGATTTCAATACAGCAATACCCAATGCCCATTCTTAAATTTATTAGTAGAATAGTTCTAGTTGTTGTTTATGATTATGCTTTCTTTAAAACATGGAAAGCCCACTTTATGTTAAACAACACTGTTTTATCATTTTATTTTATTTTTGTTGAGAAAAACACCGTTTTATAATTTAATGGCACGACAGAGTCGACATCGTTTTGCCATTAAAGAAGAGCTATATATATAATTAAAAAAATATATTAAAATCATATTGTGTCATTTTAAAAAATTAAATAATTTTTTACTTTTTCAGCTTCTCTAAATAATACTTGTTTTCCTTCTTTTTGGTACTGCAGGTTAACCTGGAAAAAAGTAATTATTATATATAAATTTAAAAAATATTATGATTTTTTATCCTTAAAAAATATTTGTGACCATCCTAAATTTTTGTAGGCACACCATAATTTAAAAATAATTAATTGAATTTCAAAAAAAATCTCTAAATAAATTTATTACTAGCAATTAAATAAGGAAGAAGTGTTCCTCAAAAAAAAAAAAAGAAAAAAAAAAAGAGGAAGAAGTTGGTTTGCCACATGTTCAATCTTTTTTAAAGAAAACTGTTGTTGCACATATGAATATGCACACAACCGTACACAGTACACGAGGCAAAATTTCAGTTCTAATTTTGAAATAGTGAAATTGTGTTTTGTACGGGGGTGTGCAAAAAATCGAGGAGTTGAAAAAACCGGCCGAACTTTTGCCAAAATTTTGGTTCAGTTTCGGCGGTTTTGGTTTTGGTGTCCCACACAAATGTACCATCGAAACCGAACTAAAATATATTAAATATTTTGTACAACTCTTATGCAGAAAGTTCCTGGTATCCTAGCGGCAAGGATACGCTCACTTTTACCAGCCAGCCCAGATGGGTTCGACCCATGGTAGCTTTTACTTTTTTTCTCTCCTTATTACCACAACTACGTCGTTTTGGGTTTGCTTTATAACCCTACTAACCCTATTCTTCCTCCCCTTCTCTCTCTTTCTGTCATAGTTTTCCTCTTCAATTATTGTCTCTCTGTTTTTTCTCTTCTCAAACTGAGCTCACGGAAAGGTTTTTTACCACCAATTGTTCAATCTTTTTCGTCTCCTCGATCTTGACAACGTGATCCGCATCCTCAAGGTCCACTCTTTTCTCTCATTCAATGCTTTGTGTGAATTCTTTGATTTTATTTATTTATTATATTTAGTTTGCGATTCAATTTATATTTGGATGATGACAAAGATTTTTATCCTGGGTTTTGTGTTTCACTTTTGTTTTATAGTATTAGTATCTGAAATTCTCCTCTTATACCAACGGCGATTGTTAAATTACAAACGTTTTTCTCTTAATATCTCTCACACTATTATCATGTGAAAAGCTAACAGTATATAGGATCAAGAGGGTTGTTGCTTAAAGAAATCACTAAAAACACAGAGGATGCTTTTGTGTTGATTTAACGTTAGTTAATTAAATTTCTGCAAACGTAATAATCATAATAACGTGAGTTAAGTAATTTTCAGTTTGAGATTCCTGGAAGGAGAGGGAGACTTGCACATCCACTTTGTTTAAAATAATAATCAAACAAAAAAAATGTAGACTTCACTGAAAACAGAGGATGTGAATGGCCTAGCAACGCTAGGATCACCACAAAATTCACAAGAATTTACAATACCCAATTTCACTACTACCCTTCACTTGGGCCTATCACTATTAATTAATTTTTTTAATGGCCCATGTGCAAGGTAGTTGGCAAATTGAGTGTAGTTGTAAGATTGTTGTGAATTTTGTGGTGACATTAGTTTAGTAATGCCTCCCTCCTCTCTCTCTCTCTCACAAACTCGCAAACAAAAAGAAAGAATGGTGATCTTTCATTTCTTAAACAAGAAAATATATAATAGGAATTGAATTATGTGTTGTTTCTACTTTCTAAGAGATAGTGATAGGCCCAATATCTCTTAGAGTAGTGAGCTTTACAATCACTGCTGCAAATTCATTTCTCATATTTGTAAGTTTTCACTTTTCACATATGTCCATCTCTTTTATTCAACACTTTCACCCAAAAGAAATAAAAAGTTTAAACTATTAGAAAATGATATATTTAATAATTTAACCATATACTTGTAATAAAATTTAGGGTAAATTCCACAAACCTACCCTGAGGTTTGTGATAATACCAGTTAGGTCCAGAACATTTTAAAACCCACCAATTTGGTCCTAAAAAGACAACTTTGCCCCTAAACATACAAACTCTCTATTCTCTCTCGTCTCTCTCACTCTCACACCTCTCTCTGACCGAAAATACCCAACCCAAATCTCTGAATCCAAAAGAACAATACCAAAATCCCACTGAAGGTCCCCGGAAAATGCTACAAAAAAGCACATAAAAATCACTCTTGCAAAACCCATTAATCCGCTTGTAAACCCCATTAAAATCTCCAGAAAAACCTAACAAAAATCCACATAACTTTGAATTTAGCTCTAAAAGGCCTTTTTCCCGGTTGACCTTCATGGAATCTGGCACAACCACAACCACAATCACGACCATCGATCATGATCATGATCACAATCACGGCGGTGGCACTGCAATCTCAGACGTCCACCAGGACGTCATCAAGACCCACATCCTCACCAGGCTCGACGGCGCCACCCTCACCTCTGCCTCCTGCGCCTCCTCTCACTTGCACGCTCTCTCCACCGAAGAACAGCTCTGGCGGGAAATCTGCTCCTCCACGTGGCCTTCCATCAACGACCCACGTGTCCGCCACGTCATCTCCTCGTTCCCTGGTGGTTACCGTTCTTTTTTCTCTGACTCATTCCTACTCCTCCACCACCGCTCTCCGCCGAAGCATCATCATCATAACCATCCGTTTCTGGTCGAGATAATCTCCGCCGTTGATTTTCACTACAAGGAGAGTCTCATTTTCTCGAAGGTCCAAGAGAATGAGACCAAGTCCGATTGGTTTCACCGGTTAGAGAGAGAGTTCTAAGAAAGAGAACTCAGAGAAGAGAGTTGACAGAGAGGGAGAGTAACGAGATAGGAAAGAGAAAGAAGAGATAATAAAAATTAGGGACAAAATGGTCTTTTAGGATGAAATTGGTAGGTTTTAAATTGTGTTGGACCTAGTTGGATATTACGACAAACCTCATGGTAGGATTGTGGAATTTACCCTAAAATTTATTATTGAGAATGTTCATGTTATAGTTGTAGTAGAAACAGGAGCGAGAAGTGTAAATATGAGGTACAATCACTTTATAAACAAGTTCGTAGGTTTTTGATATTTTTTAAACCTTGCTGACCCCTTCACCCAATTTAGAAAGAAATATGACAAATAAAGAATACATATGCGTGCTAAAAGAACATGCGTGCGCAGACACATGTAAGGCAAGAAATTAATTTTAAATAGAAATTAAAGAGCAAGTTCGCTTAAAGCACTAGTCCCTTATTTTTCAATTTGGCCTTAATATATTGATTATGAAAAGATTGTTTTCTTAAATGACCTAAAGAGCAACATTTGGCGGATAAAAGAAAATTAAAATAATAGAGAAAGGGTTCTCAACCACAAATCAATAATTTTTTCTCTCAACAGAATACATTCCCAGAGTAGAATTACCAAACACAATCCTAGTGGATGTATTTGTCATCAAGTTTCCAGTAAAGCATTTATGCTGTTCACATTACATTTGGTATCCAAAGAGATAGAACAAAGCAATATAAATAGAACTTGGGTTTTACTTTAGGAAACTTTTTATAGAAAAAAAAAAAAAAAGTTAACTCATTTTTTTATTACAGTTTTTTTAATTTTTCATAAAAAATTTCCTAAAATTGATAATTAATGTATAATGCTCTTATAGTTGGTCAAAATGCAAGATATAATGTGCGTACAGATGGTCCTTGCCTGGGCTAATCACATCATAATGGCAAATGAGAAAAAGAAAGAAATCATGCACTGCTTGTATCCCTTCTTCAGCATTTATGCATATCACATCATATTGGCATCTGAACTCTGAACAGATAGAACGAAAGCAATATGAAAAGAACCTAAGTTGGTCAAAAAGAATAAAAGATAGGACATTACAACTGGAATCAAGAAGTTTCTCTTTCTCCAATATCTTCTAGTATAAATTTTTTTCTAGTATCAGATATCCGCTCGCGTTGTTTCAAGAGATTTTAGAGCTTTATAATTCTCACTGCAATTCGCCAAATCTGCAAGTTCTCACTTTTCTTTCTTGCATCCATATCTTTTATTTCTTTCTTTTCCTATTTCCTAATTGATTTTCCTTATAATTTAATCTTCAGTTTTAATTGAGTGTACATTTTATCTAAATTGTGATTGAAAATTTATCAGGATATTTTCAATGGCTTCCATGAACACCAAGAGAGCCTCATCATCTTCCTCTTCCACCCATCGATTGACATATGAAGTATTCCTTAGTTTTAGAGGTGAGGACACCCGCATTGGTTTTACAAGCCATTTGTATACTGCGTTGGATCAAAAGGGCATATACACCTTTATAGATGATGAAAAACTTGAGAGAGGAAAATCAATTTCACCTACACTCATGAAAGCAATAAAAGAATCGAGGTTTGCTATTGTCATTCTTTCAAAAAATTATGCATCTTCAACTTGGTGCCGAGAGGAACTTGAAGAGATCATTGGATGCATAACCAAGACAGGAATGACAGTTTTACCTATTTTTTATTATGTGGATCCATCTAATGTACGAAAGCAGACAGGAACTTTCAAACAAGCTTTTGATGAACATGAAAAACGTTTCAAGGAGAACATAGAGAAGGTGCAAAAATGGAGAGCTATTTTGAAAGAAGTGGCCAATATCTCAGGATGGCATGTACCAAAAAGGTAATTTAATTCAAAATATTTATATTTTAATAACATTTAGCTGCATTGGACGGTTTTAGTTGATGCCAATTAGGTTCAAGATTTTTCAAAACTTATCACTTGATCTCTAATTATTGTGAGAAAGGAGAAAATGAGTAACTAATTAGTGTCCAAGTTGGATTTACCAATTTAAAGACCAAGTTAGTCAATTTTGAAATGTCTTGAATTTGGCAAGCATTAATAAAGTTAATAATGTAATCTATACCCTTCTAAGACAAACTTTTATTACATAGTATATAATGTAATCTATACTAATATAATAAAATAAAAATGATATATATGATGGTTTAATATATATATATATATATGTATATATATTTGGTGGGTCTGATGGTTTAATATTTTAATTACCAAAAAAGTTATCATTAAATAGTTAAGAGGTAAGATGAAAAAATTTGAGGTACAAAATATGATGAGTTTACTTAAAAAAAAAAAAAAAAAAAAATCAAAAAGAGACTATGATGAGCTTAAACTTATCGAATAAAAAGATACAATAATATATATATATATATAATATAGAGAGAGAAGAGAGAGAGAGAGAGAGAGAGAGAGAGAGAGAGAGAGAGAGAGAGAGAGTAACAGTCTTAAATGTTGAAAGGTGGGAGGAAAACAAAATGAGTGATGAAGAGATGGTTATCTTTTAAAATCAAAACTTCTTATTGATTTTAGTGGTGAAAAATAAAAGTTACTTTAGTTGTGGGTTCATGTGAAAGTATATTTCTATAAAAAAAAAAATTGTGGAATAAGTTATGTCCATAGTAAAGTTGTATAATTCCCATTGTTTATCTTTCATCTAATTATATATGTTTGTCTTCTTTTGTGTCCCTTAGATGTTTTAATTGCCATTCCTTCTTCTTGGTTGCCATTTCATTTTGCCAAACATTCTAAATGTTCATTTATCTTCTTCAATTAGTCAATTACACAGTTGTCCCCACGTAACGTTGAGGTGTAACAGTCCTTGTGAGAGTCTTTCTAAATTCTATTATCTATATTTGATTTCCTTCATGAAACCAAATTTGCCTCCGACATTGTCTCTTACCGTCACACCTCTTTTTCCTCTTTCTTTTGTTTTGTTTTGTTTTTTGTTTTTTTTTAATAAACAAACATTCCATATCATTAATCAGCCAAAGAAATAGAATTTACAAGCAACATGTCACACTTCTTTTTCCTAATCTCCCTTCAACTATGGCTCTCACCTGATCAATTGGAATCCCAACTTTCCGATGAAATTTGGGATCAAATTTCTCATGTTCGACGAAATTTCTTTTTGTATTTTAAATGAGATTTGTTCTTCCCGTTTTATGCACTGATTATGATTAATTTCCTTCTTGACACCTATTTTTTTGTTGGAACAAAGAGTTAATTCAACTTATTTCGATTTTTTTTTTATTCTTTTTTTTTATGAAATGCTTGAAAGAGACTTGATTTGAGGGAAAAAACCAAACCAGTTTTGGTATAAGGCTCAAATTATGTTAAATCTTTGAATAATGGTGTTATCTTCTCGATTTTGTGCTTTTCAGTTACAAATCCGAGATTCCAAGAAACTTTGTATCTTTAATTTTTGTTTGGTAGCTCTAAAAATGGACAAAAAGGAAAGGAATTAAATTTGAGGAAGAAAAGGAATTGAATGAAATGAATTATTTTGGAATATTCATTTCATCCCCTTGTTTGGGAGTTTTAGGAAACACTTATTCCTCTCTATTCCCTTAAAAGTCAAAACCTCAAATCTTCATTTCCACCAAAATTGGGAGGAATCAGAGAGGATGAAATTAAATTTAATAAATTTTTCATTAAAAATTTTAAAATACCCTTATACATTCAACCATTTGTTTTAAAACTAGCTTGTAGTCCCATGTATATGGATGGATATACTTAAAGATATAGAATAAGATGCATAATGTAATTCCTATATATATAATTTAAATATTATTGATAGTCATTTTTATATTTTGTTGACTATTTAAAAATTTTTGTAAAGATATTATTAGGTATAAAATGTAAATTGTCCATTTTAAAAAAAAAAATTATTGTGAAGTACTTTTTTTTTTTTAACGATTCATTTATTCTAGGCTCTTTGGTATTTGTACTTAATAACTCACTTGGATGAATATTTATGATGCGGTCCCACATTTTATTATAAAATTAAGAATTCAATATAAATCATATTAAATCTTAAAAACTTATCAACATGCAATGATTCCAAATAGTAAATAAATCTCAAAATTCAAAAGCACGTAAATAATCCCAAAAACACATGATAAAAATATTAGATTTCACCTCTAACCCTAGCTAGAGATTTAGCCGCACATAGTTATGCAAAAGAAATCCATAAAAAACAATGCTAAACAATAAAACAAAAGATCAAAAACGTTCTCAGGTTTTTCCTCTACTATAACCTCAGCCTCCTCCAAAAGAAAAAGAAAAAAACCCCTCAAATTTAAGATGGGAATCCTTTGATATCCGGAATTCTATCTACTCTCATCTTCCAGCCCACTTTTGACCTTCAAAACAATTTTTATGGAATTTCTGGTAAACTACAAAGTTGTCGATCTTCAACTCTTCTTTCTGTGGCCATAAGAATCAGGTCAAATGAATATTTGTGCAAGAAGTTATGGCAAAAATACTGAAACAGTGCAGGATGTTTTCATATCAGGATTTTTCCAATTTTAGCTTGGACAAATTTCTCTCTTCCCTTTTTTATTTTCACATGTTTTTGACTTATTTAATGCTTCAAAAACCATGCTTCAATTGATCTTGACCCTTGGATTCTCTTGACAACAAGTCTGAATGGTTTTAATCTCCTACAAGAGAAAAATACATGTAATGAGTATATTTTTTAGAAATATTTCAAACTCATGAAATTGATGTGTTATTGCCTACCAAGACTAAGATAATAGTGTAATTTTAAGCAATCGACACGCACAATCTGGGAAAAAAAATTTAGAAAATTGACTATATTAGGCAGGGGCTTTTATAGAATGTTGTTTTTGAATAAAAGCTAAAATAAATATTTTTGAAATTTTTTACGTTCATGTGTATGTATATGTGTATGTATTTGTCGTTAGCAAATTGACTATATATATTAGGTGGTAGAGGCTTTTGGAGATTGTCATTAGAAAATTGACTATATATATTAGGTGGTAGAGGCTTTTGGAGATTGTTGGGTATAATTGAATTGGAATTATCTTTGAAACTTTGGTTTTGATTGAATCAGAAGAAGTATGTTTCAATATTTGGAGTCTTTTGTATATGTTTTATTGTAGCTTAAACTTGGTATTTGAAGTGTTAATTCACAGTTTCAATTGTTCATCTATTAATCATGAACAATAATATTGTTATTTACAATCATTATGATATGGTATCAATGATGTGATCATTTCGAAGTCTATTTATGATTTTAAAAAATTACAATCAAAAGACTTTTGAATTTAAATTTTTTTTTTTTTAAATTTATTGGAAATGTTGACTTGTATGAAACTTCATCATTTAAGGCTTGGTAAAAAGAAAACTCTTATAGGCACCATAAAATAGCTAAGATGTTGTGAGCCATGCCGGTATGCGATATATGGACCAATGATATGAAAGATAAAGAATTTTCTAAACCTTTATTTTAGACAAAATTACTTATTTCCATTCATTTTTAATCATTTTCAAGTCATACCTTTTTTTAAGCCAAATCGTAGAACTTTAAGCACAATAAATATTTTAAATTTTTGCTCAAAAAAATATTTTAAATTTTTATTTAATTATCCCATACATCACACGGATCAGCGACTAGTTATTATATAATTCTAAAACTCTCATATATTGTACCAAATATCTTATAATTTCACGTGGAATGATTTTTTTAGACAGGCATGAGTCAAAACTTATGTCAATTTCTATTATTTTTAGTTGATTTTAGCTTATTAATGGCACAAATTGAAATAATTAAAAAAAGTTAATGGTTTTAGTATATAAAAAATGTAAGATAGTTTCCTTTTTCCAACACTTATATGGGTCTCTCTCTCAAAAAAAAAAAAAAAAACACTTATATGGCTAGTTCTTTGGAGTTTGGCTTGAAGCATTCAATTACATTATTCTATATATATATATATATATATATATATATTCTTTGCCTATGGCCTATCTTGGTATGCCGTTGGGGGCTTCTCATAAGTCCCCTTCTATTTGGAATCCTATCTTAGAGAAGATTAATTGGAAGTTGGCCGGGTGGAAGAAGTTGTATTTGTCAAAAGGTGGAAGACTGACGCTGCTCAAGAGTACGCTTTCTAGCCTTCCTACTTACTATTTATCTCTTTTTACCATCCCGTCGCATGTGACTAATAAAATTGAGAAGATTTAGAGGGACTTCCTGTGGGGGGAGTCGAAGGTTCATTTGGTGGGGTGGGATAAGGTGTGTGCTCCTAAGGCTAATGGTGGTTTGGGAATTAGGAAATTAACTACTTTTAATAAAGCCTTACTAGGAAAGTGGTTATGGCGCTTTGGGGTTGAGAAGACTCGTCTTTGGAGGAGGGTTGTAGCTTTGAAGTTTGGGGAAGGGTGTTGGGGGGGGGGGGGTTGATCTTCCAAGCTAGGTAGGGGTGTTCATGGGTGTGGTTTATGGAGAAGTATCTGAAAAGGTTGGGAGGTTTGTAGCAAATTTATCTGGTTTGAGGTAGGGGTGGGGGATAGAGTGAAGTTTTGGACAGATCAGTGGTGTGGGGACTCACCACTCCATCTATCCTTCCTGGCAGTGTATGGGATTGCTACTAATAGAGAGGCTTCTTTGGCCTCGTCTCTCGAAAGGTTGGGGACCTTGGCTCGGAGAAGCTAGAAGGTTCTTTTACTTAGGGATCCAAATGATTGGGAGATGGGAGATGTGGATGAATTCCTTCATATCTTGGGTTCTTATTTACCTCATTTTGAGCAAGGAGACCGTATGATTTGGAAATTGTCAAAGAAGGGGAATTTTGACATTCGCTCATTCTATGATAAGCTTCGAAGTCCCTTGCCTTTTATTTTTCCTTGGAAAGGTATTTGGAAGGTTTAGGCCCCTTCGCACGTCTCTTTCTTTGTTTGGACTGCAACTTGGGAGAAGATTCTTACAGGGGACATTTTGCGGTGTAGAGGCTTTGATTTTGTTGACTGGTGCATTATGTGTCGTTGCAATGGGGAGACGGTGAATCATTTGTTTCTCCATTGTGAAAAAGCTTATAAGTTGTGGAGCTTGGTTTTCAGATCTTTTGGGATTTCTTGGGTCTTGCCAAGATCCGTTGTAGAAACGCTTTTCAGTTGGTGGAACTGGTTTGGAAAGCACTCTTCTAGCATTTGGAATTTAGCTCCATTGTGCCTAAGGTGGTGTATTTGGAGGAAGCGAAATTGGCGAACTTTTGAGGACAGGGACAAATCTGATGACCAGTTGCTCGCTTATTTTAGTGATTCTCTCTTTGATTGGTCTAGGGCTTGGGGACTCACCTCTAGTGATTCTCTCCCTTTGTTCCTTTGTTCTCTCCTTTGTAATTAGTTCTTTGTTGTTTTCCGTTTATTTTCTTGTTCTCTTTTCTTTCTTTTGTTTGTTTCTTTCTCTGTATTCTTTGTTCTGCCTCTGTTTTCATGAGGTAGCCTATTGAATATACTTCTTTCTTACTTATCAAAATATATATATATATATATATATATATAAAATAAAAAAAGAGGCATTCAATTACATTTATTTGTCTCAATTTCAGTTTTAGCCTCCTAAACTTATCGCCATAGATTCAGATTCACAATTATTTTCTCTTCTTTGTAGGTCTGAGGCAGAATGTATCCAAGACATTGTGGAAGTGATATTGAATAAATTGAGTAATACATTCTCAGCGCATACCATGGGACTAATAGGAATAGAATCCCGAGTTGAGAAATTGAAGTCACACTTAGCTATAGAGTCAAATGATGTTCGCATTATAGGAATTTGGGGGACAGGAGGAATGGGTAAGACAACTCTTGCAAGAACTGTTTATGGAATGGTTTCCAATAAATTTGAAGCTTACTGTTTTATTGCTAATGTTAGGGAAGAATCTAAAAAATGTGGTTTATGTAAGTTACAAAAAAAACTTTTGAAAAAACTTTTGATGCTCAAAAATTTGAATTTTCAAGATGTTGGTGAGGGAGTTCTCATGATGAAGAAAATGTTACATAACAAAAAGATTCTTCTTGTTCTTGATGATGTAACTGAATTAGACCAATTAGAGAAGTTAGCAGGGGAGCATTGCTGGTTTGGTTTAGGTAGTAGGATTATTATAACAACAAGAGATAAGCATTTGTTGGTGTTGCATGAAGTAAAGGAAATATATGAGGCTGAAGTCTTGAATCATGAGGAAGCTCTTCAACTTTTTAGTTTGAAAGCTTTGAAAATGGACCATCCACCTGAAGATTATGGAAAGCTATCTCAAGCTTTTGTAGATTATTCTAAGGGGCTTCCTTTGGCCCTTGAAGTTTTGGGTTCTTTCTTGTTCAAAAAAAGCATTGATGAATGGAAAAGTGAACTTGGTAGGCTCACCGAATTTGGTGAAAGAAGAATTCTCGATGTGCTTCGAATAAGTTTCGATGGACTACAACCAATACAAAAGGAAATTTTCTTAAATATTGCATGCTTTTTTAATCACATGAATCAAGATGATGTCAAAAAAATATTGGACTGTCTTGGGCTATATCCTATAATTGGATTAAGGGTTCTTATTGATAAGTCTCTCATTAAATTGCAAGAAAATCAATTGGGGATGCATAGTTTACTACAAGAAATGGGCCGAGATATAGTTCATCAACAATGCCCTGAAGACCCTAGGTGGCGTAGTAGATTGTGGTCATTTAAAGATATTGATAATGTGTTGACAAGAAATACGGTAAGGGATTATTTAGAGAAACTAAGCATTTATCTTATTATATTATTCAACATAATATTTTTTATAAAGAATAATGGAGTTTAAATTATATTAGTGTAGTAATCTTACATTTTATACTGATCCCTCTTATTCTTATTAATAGGGAACAATGGCAATTCAAGGCATAGTACTAAAGTTGTATGAACCAAAAAAGGTATATCGGGATCCTGAAGCCTTTTCAAAGATGCAAGATCTAAAATTGCTTAAAATTTGCGGTGTTCAACTTATGCATGGTCTCAAATACCTTCCTAATAGCTTAAGATTTCTTGATTGGAGAGGGTATCCTTCAAAATCGTTGACATCAAGTTTCCAATTACAGGTAATTTAGGTACCCTTATACTACTTTTTTTTTATAATAAGTTTGTTTGCAGAAGCTAATTGTTTCTCTTTTTTTTTTTCTTTTTCTTTTTTGGCTTTTAACAGAGTTTTGAGAATTTGAAATTCATCGAGATGAGACAATCTCAAGAACTTATTGAAGCCCCAGACATCATTAAAGTCCCAAATCTTGAGAGTTTGGTTCTTGCATATTGTATAAATTTAGGTATGATTCACCCATCAATTGGAATTCATAAAAAGCTTACTATTCTTAATTTAGAAGGATGCAAGAACCTCAGAAGTCTTCCAAGCAAATTTGAAATGGAGTGTCTTACGGAACTTAATCTTAGTTGGTGCTCAAAAATAACAAAAATTCCAGAATTTGGGAGAAACTTGAAACATGTACGCAGGCTTAATTTAAGTTGTACTGCAATTACAACACTACCCACGTCAATTGAGCATTTGACTGCCCTTTGTTCTTTGCGTTTAAGTTATTGCAAAAATCTTGTGCGTTTACCTAATACCATTTTTAATTTAAAGTTGGTTAGAGAAGTCTTTCTCCAGGGATGCTCAAAACTGGATAGACTGCCAGAGAACCTAGGGAATGCCGAAAGTCTAGAGGAGTTGTATTTGAGCGAAACTGCTATAAGAAAGGTCCCTTCTTCCATTGGTCTCTTAAAACATCTTAATGGGCTATATATCAGTGGATGTAAGGGGTTATCATCTAATAAATTGTGGTATGAGCTCCTCCCGTTTTATTCAATGCCAACAAGCCCTGATCCCATGGACTTGCTATTCTCTTCTCTATCTCTATCAGGTGTGTCTTCTTCAACCTACTTGTATTTGAATGACTGCAATCTCAAGTTGGATCTAAGTGTAAATGATTTTGTTTGCCTTCCGGAAAGCATCATTCGACTTTCGAAATTGAAATGGATGAAGTTGAATTATTGCACAAGTCTTCGATCATTGCCAAAGCTTCCATTGAATATTAAATGGGTTGAGGCAGAAGGTTGTATCTCATTGGAAATGTTACCAGATCCATTAAAACCAAGCGATTCATTGGAACCATCTCTCTATCTTCATAATTGCTTTAAATTGGCTGGCAATCAAAGCTGCATAGATTGGTTTATCTCAGGGATAAAAAAGTACCTCAAGCTCTCTCCCTCTCTCCCTCTCTCAGTCCTAGAAGAGTCATATAACCTTGTTATTCCTGGAAGTGAAATTCCTGAGTGGTTTAGCCACCAAAGCATGGGGAATGAAGTGAAAATAAAACAACCTTCTCATTTGTGTAAGAACGTGGGAATTGCAATTTGCGTTGTGTTTTGTACGCATGATGTTGATCCAAATCAATTCCCCCCCTTTCTTAGCTATTCGTTGATAGCCAATGGAAAAGAAATTTATATTGGTAACGGACCTGATGGTACCGAAATTTATAGGGTTTCATCTGATCACCTTTGGCTAGTCTATCTAACTCCTCAATTCTTCGACGAGGAATCAAATAAATTATTGTGGGAAGGTGACGTGAATGGATTCAATCAGATTAGAATTGAAATTCAAACCATAGATTCAAGTTTTAAGGTAAAAAAATGGGGGTTCCGTATGATACACAAGAAAGACAGAGAAGATCTTGACCGAACAATGGTCCAATATAGCAACAACAGCATTACTCCTTATGATGGCATGGATGTTGTCCATCATAATTTTGACCATTCGTCAGTGGTAGTGGAATGTCACAAAGTCAAGCGCAGTCGTGATGATTACAATGGGGCTGGACCCAGTGGAGAAGGAAGCTCAAAAAGGATTAAAAGGCACACAGAAACCAATGGTAACTCTGATTCTGAGGAGTCAAGTGAGTACAAGGACTGTGATGAGGAGTTAAGCAATTGTGAAGAATCTAATGAACGTAACACTGATGGTTAATCAACTTTTCAGTAAGTCACTGTCTTTCCTCTCTTGGTTTCTGCATTTTCTTTTTCTTTTAGTGTACATTTTTTAATGGATTGCCCACCACGTGTTTGAGTAGAGTTGTCAATGAGACTCCTAGCAATTTGACAACAAAGAATGGTAAGAAAATGCTTTTGTTGGTGTTTTAAAAGTGGAAGAAATAATGTGATCAAAAGCCAGTAAACATAAAAAATGGAAGCTTTTGTTGCCAAATCTCATCTTAAAAAGACATCTTTTTCCTTTGCATTTTGTTAGCTAGATTTTTTTCTATTTCTTCCTCCCTAGACATTTAGGAGCTTAACAGAATATATATAATGTCAAGTTCAAATGGAAAGGGAACTCATTGATTTGTGATATTAATACTTTAATACTCATTTTATAATTGCTCTTTAATTATGGAAGTGTTTGGCATATGATTATTGTTCTTCGGCTCTTGATGTTCTTGAAATTTTCCCGGCCCATTTTCGATCATGACCAAGGCCATCCACCCATGCCCATTTCACATGTTCATCCTTATAGTAATTAGACCCAAGCAGGAAAGCAAGTATTTAACAAGATTGAAAATGGGAGAAGGTAGTCTGCTTAGATTTGTAAACCTTGCTCTACTTGTTATTGTCATTTTGATGCATTACATCTACAATTTAAGTTTTGTCACATTTTCCTCATTGTTTTGTCATTTTAGCCTGATTTATTACTTCTCATAGTAAATTGATAATATACCTTTATAGACATCCAAGTATATACATATGGTTCCAATTTTTTTGCATGTACCTCCGAAACTGTCTAGGTTCTGTAAATGTTGTGGTAGATGTGCTAGTCAAAGATACTTTCGGCCCAGGTGAAATTCTAAATTTTTTTGAAAACTATATAGCCAAAATGATTCTGAGAGAATTTTACAAATTCATGTTTGTGTTGCTGACAAGCTCATAAGGCTTCATTCCAATTCTGGGGCTTTGGTTGAAAAGGATAATGGTTGTTGCATAGCAGAAATTGAAGAAACCATGCCAGTAGGTCCTTTTTTGATCTCACTAGCATAACCATAAGTGAAGACCTTGAGCATTGGAACCACTTTGTAGGTTACAATCATCTTCTAAAATTATTGTTGTTCTTTGGAGGATTTTATTGAATATTCTTCTTGTGAGGGCAGAATTGAGGAGACTTGTGAGGACTTTTTTCCTGTGTGTCAAAGATGCAGAAACCTTAGACCTTATTTTTTCCCTTGTCATCTAGAGAAATCTTGTTTGGTTTGATTTGTCCATTAGAACTAATTTCATTCAGCCTTACTTGATTCAGGCATGGATGAAGAGAAATCAGGGCAATTTAGAGAACTTAAAGTACTTCTCGTTGTCTTTTGTCTCTATCTTATGGTCTATTTGGACTTATAGGAACAAGGCAACCGTGAAGAAAGAGCCTTTCTCTGCCACTAATGTGGCCATGTATTTTAAAAGTTTGTTTGATTTCAATGTGCAGGGTAACGAACATTTCAAAAAACAAAGAAAAGCCTCAACAGCAGCAAGATAAGCAAATCCAGACCTTTAGAGAGGGTTTAACTGCAACCAATCCTGTTGGAGGAGAGCTGCAAGGGTAGGAGATGGAAATAGCGGGGATCCAATTTCTTTTTTAAAAATAGAGAATGTGCATGTCCATAGCTGCTTCTGAGGAATCAAGTGAGTGATTAGTGACCTGAGAATTTTTTTCATTGGAAGGAGAAGTGACCTGGAAGGTTGATCAACGTTTTTCTCTCTATCACCTGTAAGTCACCATCCTTCTTAATTTGAGTTTTGTTGGTTGATGCATCATCGCTTTCCCTTTCCTTTGGCATATAGTTGTACTCTTTTGGGTTAATTTTAACTTAAAAATAGTTTCTTGCTAGCTGTACCTTAGTTAATTATTAGCACTTATTCAAACTCCCCTCTGGTTTGTTTCCTTAATCAAAAAACACAAAGCAATACTCCTAGCTAATTTGATATTCATATAAAAAACAGAGTCTTATGAAATAAACAATGATTAGGGTCATCTTGGTTTAGTTTAAAATTTTTCAAGGTCCAAAAACAATATATGCATGCCACTGCAAACATTACAATCGAAATTAATTTTTATCTCATGACAAATTATGTATGTGAAGTCATGCATAGATCGCAATCAGAATGATTAGTCTAGCTAGGGGTAGCATCAAGCTTCCTCCCTAGTTGAAAGTTCTCTAAAGTTGTGTACTAATTTTCAACCAAAGAAAATGCTTTTTTTTTTTTCTGTTGAAGAGAATAGATGTGTTTTCTGTTCTAGTTCTTGTTCCTTTTATTTTTGTTTTGCGCCGAAAATTCTTACTAATTTAAAGTATGACAACAGTTATATAACTTTCCCCACTCCACTTGCTATATAGCTAAGACAATCAGGATTCCAATTCTAAAATGTACAAACTTTACAATCAAATTTAGTTATAAAATTTAAAGTCTTCCGCAATGAGGAACTTGATGATAACTTTTATGAGGAATTAATTTGGATATTTAAAATTTCTGTAAAGAACAAATCGTTAAAACAAGTTCTTGATACATCCAAATATCAACATCATTGACAACTGATCATATCAGAATAATTAGTCTTCCTAGAGGTTGTGTCTAGCTTCCTTCCTTGTTGAAGGTTTTTTAGGGTTGTTTACTAACCTGAAACCAAAGCAGATGCTCTTTTTCTGATTAAGAGAATAACTGATTTTTTTATTCTTTTCTTTTTATTTTTTTATTTTGCTTTTCTCTGAATTTTTATTATTTAAAAGTAGGACAACAACCATAAAGTTACTAAAATGACTTGTATTAGCATGTTTGAGGAAATTGTTATTGCAATCTCATAATGCAACAATCTTTAGAATCAAATCATGGTTAGTGATTGTTCAAAATTTTCAACCATGAGGAGCTTGATCATAACTTAACTTAATGGGGAATTAATTTTGATATGCAAAATTTCTTCAATGACCAAGTCATTACCATGTTCTCGATATATCCAAATATTGTCACGTTGTTGACAATTGATCAGTTCATTGATCAACAGAGAAAGGTCTGCATCAGTAGCAGTAATATTCTTGGTGAACTGCATTTAGTCCAATTTTATGCGTCACCAAAAAAATGTTGTGAATGACTGCATAATATTCAATTGTTAGACCTGTCTTGTCAGATCTATGATTTACCATAACATAAGTGTGTTTGGATCTATTACTAAATGACCTTAGCCATCTGATGCCTTTATTCAATGTTGGGAAATCATCAAAGACTTCATCTTCCCATGTAATGCTTGTGAAGAAGAATTGGTGAGACCTTTATAATATTTGAATTTCATTTTTGAAGTGTTATACCTTTGTTCCTTTGATTTCTTATTTAGATATTTCTTTCGTGCGTTCTTTCTTCTCCTTCCTCTTTTACTTCAGAGATTTAGGAGTTTAATAGGTGCCCTGTGACATATCTTTTTTCTATTGTGCTGTCTTACATATATAATTTAGTAGACTGGTACAACCACATGTCAGTGTCCCGTTACTTTTTGATAGTAATAGTTTAAAACTCTTTTTATATGTAGTACTACTCTTTAATTGTTTAAGCTTTTACCAAATAAATTTTGTGCTATTTCCTCTTGATGTTCTAGAAGTTTTCTGTCTTTTTTACCTTTAACTGTGAATGAAATTATTGACTGAAATTTGTACTTACTCGTATCAGATCATGAGCAGGGCAAAACTGTTAATGCTCATTTCACAGGATAAAACAAACCAGAATACTTATCTCCATAGGTAACTTAGCTTGGCTACCCTATCAAAGTGACTCAACTAGAATTAGAATCAAAGGATAACAGAAGTTAAACCTAAGCATACAACAAACTTAGCCATAAATTACTAACCTAATTCTCTAGTGCATATTCAATCAGGCAAGCAACTGTGCAGAAAAGGCTGAAAATTAGAGAATGTATCCTGCTTTGATTGGTAAGCCCTGCTCTAATTGTTATCGTTGTTTTGATGCATTACATCCAGAATATAAGTTTTCATATTTTTCTGCTTGGTTTTGTCTTTTTAGCCTAATGTATTGTATTTTGTAGTGGAAAGATCCAACAGTTTTATTTTGATGTGTTTTGTCCAAAATTTAAGTTTAGTCATGTATGTGTGTGTCAATCTTTTTCAATAATACAAAAAATATTATTTTGCTAGGTAATAAAAACCATACTTTAGTAATCCCTCAATTAAGTCAAAATAAGCTACTACTATTAATAGGTATTTAAACTTATCTTTACACTTTGGCTTGAAAACAGGACCTGATTAGAGAGCTGTACTCTCCAGAAGTGGGTGCTCAAATTTTAGCTATCCCTATCTCAAGCTGTTGAGTTACTGATAAGCTGCTATGGCCTCATACAACACAACATAGTGAGTGAAACCAAGTTTTTTATCCAATGAGGAAGAGAACTTGGATCGTTTATTCCTGAAGCACAGTCTTGCTTGGGCTGTATAACCTCAACACAATGATGTTTGAGGGTGCAAAACAGTGTACTTATGATGTGCTAATGCTCAGTAAAGTTTTGTTTTGTAGGTATGCACAAGCCTATGATGCACAACATGTTGATTAGGGTAACTAGTGGAGTGTACCAGGGCGAGTGTGTCCAGTCGTGGAAGGATGGCAAGTGTTGCTGACAGTTGAGGGGCGCTGGCAGAGCAGGTGCAAATGGGTTTTTTTTTGCCTATGTAGCTAAATCATGTGCTGGCAGATAATTTGTTGGCTGTTCCAGTAAAGCCATATGCAAACGAGTGGAAGCATACTGTTTGAGAAGCATTTTTTCCAGGCTTGTTTTGGTTAGTGGAAGATTGGAGGACCTGTGTTTGGAAAAGAAGGGTCCTTGGCAGCTTGTTGTGCTGATTGAAGAACACGAGTGCAAGGGAGTTGGAGAATGCCAATGGTGTACATTGGCTGTGCATGGAAGTCATAATGAGACTAGAACCCTGGTTACTCTTGCTTCTAACTCTTTTATGAACATTTTTTGGGCTTGTAACTATATTACTAGAGAGTTAACTTTAGCAGTCTGGATAATATATAGCCAATTTGTTTCAATAGTGGGACTTCAAAGTTACTTTCAGCAAAAAATGTTCTTTAGTTGATATTCTCCACATGTTAATAGATAGTCAAAATTGCCAATGAGCTGGGTAGCTCAAATGGTACCTTCTACCCCCCCAAATTTTATACCAACAGGTAATCACAAGGCTCATGAGCGTGAGAGTTGGCTTGGAACGTCAATAAACAAGGCTAGCCAAATTTGGATAACATTGGTAAATTATCGCTTCTCCTAAAAACTTAAACTGTTAAGAAATTGTGAATCTAATCATTTAACCATAATTTTAACACTTCCCTTCACGTGTGGACCTAAACCCCTTCCTAAAAAATAGGTCCCAACTTGTGGGGTTTTTTAACATGTTAAATTAAAGATAGAGTAGAGACATGATTGAACTAAAGATCTTGTGCTCTTATATCATGGTAAATTACATAGTATTCACCCAAAAACATAATAATTACTTAATTAGTAATTTATAGAAAAATGCTCGTATAGTTGCAAGTTGCAACTCAAGAGATATCTATAGCAAAGTAGAAAATTACTAGATTATAAACAAATCTAGCTAAGGAAGAAGCATTGCCTTGCAGGCTTGCATTTAAAGCAGATAAAAAATAAGCTCACATTTTGTCTTAGCATGTTCGTCATACATTTTGTCATATTGAAAGGTTTGAACTTTGTACAAAAGGGCAAAGATTAATGGCAACATCACTCAAAATGATCAAAAATTGACAAACAATGCAGTTATGTATAATGCTATCTGGTGACATTTTTACTTTTTACCTCATATAAATGTAAAAGTTTTGCTCTAAAATACGAAAAATCAACAAAGTATTCAATGAAAAGAAATGGAACCAATGAAGTCACATCATGAGAAGGCATGAAATAGATTAAGTTACTATTACTAGATTTATTGGACACCCATTCATTAATTGGAATGTTCAGTTTTTTAAAGAACAATGACATCATTTTAAAGAGGCATAGTCGTTAGTTTCAAAGGGTAAAGATTCTTCAATTGATGTCAAAGCAGCTCTAATATCAATGATTTTGATGTTGATTACAAACTTTGCTTGCTCCTAGCTCTTACTTTTTTTTCCCCAAATTATATTTTACTATCTTCATTTTCAGTTTTTAACTGTCTGAGTCACCCTATCAGTTTCGATTGTATGATAAAAGAAAACTAAAGTAATATGACTTGCTTTAACACTTTCTTCAGCTACTTTATACTGCTAATACTAAATTAAAATAGTGGATGTATTAATCATAAAGTTTCCAGATTCCACTAAAGCATTTATGCGAGATACATCATGATGGAACCTTAATTGTGAATGGACAGAAAGAAAGCCATACGAATAAAAATAAGTTTATAGCTTTTAAAAAAAAAAAAAAAAAAAAAAAAAAGGGTCATCCCATCACCAGCAGAAGATTTTGATTCATTAGAATCTACTCATGCATGTGTCTCACTCTCTCACATGTTTGAAAATAGTTTTGCCCCATATGAATCTACTCAACACAAAAATTTACACTTTGACTTGGAACACAGGACCTGGTTAGGGAGCTATACTCTCCTGAAGTAGTGAAGTGTCTGCTCAAATTTTAGCCACCCCTATCTCAAGGTAAGGAGCTAATACTAAAAAAAAAATCGCCTCAATGTAACACGTGGTGATATCAAAATTTAGCTACTTTTGAAAGTAGGGGGAATTCAGGTAATGGATTCTCATTGGAGGGTCATAGCTCTTAGATGGAGACATCTGTGGGAATTGAAGCTTCCTTTGAATTTAATAATTGTTATGTGGAAGTTTGGCATGAGGACTTATTGATTAAAACATAATAGTGAAATGAAACATAGTGAATGATAGTAATTGTGTGAGGAAGAGGAAAACTTGGTTCATTTATTCTTGAAATGCAATCTTGCTTGGGCTGTATCGTTTGGATAGATTTGAGCCTTAGAACTAAGTTCATTTCTCCTTGCTCTTTGATGCGGTGGTTGGCTCCTTGTTTTGCAGGTCTGCAAAAGTATGCATAACAAGCAGATCAGAGTAATTGCAGGAAAGTACCAAGGCAGATTTGTAAAGTTGTGGAGGGTTGTAGGTATTGCTGACAATTTAGGGACACTAGCAGAGATAGTGTGAACGGAGTGGTTTTGGCTTTGTAGCCAAATCAAGTGCCGGCAGGCTGTTGCAGTTCTTCCATATGCAACCAAATGGCATGCAGCTAGATGCCCCTCTGTTTGGAAAGCATTAACTAAGGCTATACAGCTTGGTTTTTGTAGACTTGTTTCCATAATTTCTAAGAGTGGAGGAACTCCTTTTGAGAAGGTTTCCGTGGCAACTTGTTGTGCTGATTGAAGACCACAAGGGCATTGAAGTTTGAGAACACTAGTGGTTGTATATTTTGTGCATAAGAGAGTTGCTACAGATGTTAGGGCCTTGCTGTTGCTTCAAAGTCTTTTGAACATTTTTGGACTCTACTACCAGCCAACGCTTCAGACATTATTGTATTAATAAACCATATCCAAAAAGAAAGAAGTTAAATTAACACCTTTTCTGGACTAATTTAAGCTATGGCATCCAACTACACGCAATCATTAACATTGTAAGACATGATATAACAGATTCATGTCCTTGCGTGAAAATCATATTCAACTCTCCTTTTAGATTCAAATAAGAGCAATTGAATTAACTATCTAATGGCTCTAACCGATTAACATGCTTTTTTTTTTTTTTTTTTGTGCTCTTCAAATGGATTGTTCTGTTAAACTTCTATCAAATACAGAAATTGAAAATTTCTCTTCCTTATGTAAAGGTTGTTATATACTTTGATTGTTTTTATTTTTCCCCACGATAATCCAAAATATTCCATCTGTGTCTTTTGGGTCACATTAAATAATTTTTTAACAGAAAATTTTGGCTCCAGCCAAAGTCACATTAAATAATTTTTAACATAAAGACTTGGCTCAAATTGGCTAGAGGGTAATGATAAGAAGATAAATAAAGTTTGTTTGTTAATGGAAGGTTGAAATTTCCTTAATTGATTTCCAATTTAAAAGGATCTATAGAGCAAAATCATCTAGTCTTTTCAAGCAAAAAAAAAAGTTAATTTCTGCCATGCTGCAAAACATGAGCATTTGATTTCATCCAAGGTTAGGCAAAACATAATATGAAATGATAAATCTCATTAGTACTTGTTTTTTTGTTCAATAAATATCATCATTGAAACTCTCAAATAGCTCATGATGCAAGTCCATTTGCAAATTCAAAATTTTTTATGAAAGGGTTCCCACTGAATTTTTAGATTACATTTTCAATTTTCAGATATTATAGATACCCCAAAAAAGAAATCTTCAGATATTAAAAATAATTTTAAACTAAAATCAGCAATAAGTCTTCAATTGCCTTCTTCTCTTTTTCAACAAACATGACGAGCCTTCTCTTCCTGTCCTATCCCTAACGATTTTTGGGCATTTGCTATACCTTTTGGATCTGCAATACAACAAATCACATAAGCTACATTACACATCAAAAATCAGCTATTCTATAACAATCATCAATGCATTAATGGAAGGGAAACATGTCAAAGGTTAGATAACATGACACAATTTTTTTATTTTTTTTTATTTTTTTTGACTTTCAAAGAACTTGGGTGCAATCATGAGACCAAGATTAGCTTCTTCTTTTTTTTATTTTTTATTTATTTATTTTTATAATAAGAATGAGACCAAGTTAGCTATTGTTTGAAAAGATCAAACCAAAATATAGAACCAAGTGAAATGTCTAACAATTCTAAGTTTAAAAATTTTGCAATGTAAAATACTTGATTGGACATTGAAAATCTCTCTAAACTAGTTGTATTCCCTGAATTTATATTTCTTAGTCCTTCTAAAAGATGTAGGAGTCAAAAGGAAGACTAGGAAAAAGAACCCTCAAAAGTAATTAAGAGTGACATCGTTATCTTGTTCTATAGAATTTCTAATATATCCCATCTTCTCTGCTACCCATAAATGGCACAAAGAAATCAAAACTCACCAAAAAACTGTGTGAAAATGCGTGTGAAGAAGTTCAAGTTGCGGGAAACATTGTACGCCATGGCAGGCGGAAGAGGTTTCACAATGGTGTCAATGCTGAATACTCGTTGAAGAAACTGCATACACAAAACTCAAAAGAATTATCATATCACAAACTCTATTATGAACGGCGGATTTAGATGCAAAATTATACAAAGTAAGCAAATGAAAGAAGAAAAGAGGAGTAAAAATATATATTATTGAGAGCCAAACAAACATAGATGTAAACTGTATATTTCCAAGCAGTGAGTGATGGATAGGCTATAAAAGTGTCAATCAACAGAAAAACAGAACATGACAATAAAGACCATATTAATTAATTGATATACATCCTACAGACATGCCCTTGCCCATAATAACAATGTGGATATTGATGGCATTCACACACAAACCAAAAAACCCTCAATCAATTTCAGTGATCTACATCATAGAAGGCACAAATATGTAACCTCACTTCATAAAACTAAGGCCTCAACCATATTAAGAATCAACTATATGAAGCCTCAATAATAAGAGGCTTCAACCTCATGTTAGTTGCGTTACCACTTATAACAAAAACTTAAACTATTAAGAAATAGTAGATTTAATCATTTAACCATTATTACAACACTTTCTCTCGCGTGTGGGTTTATACTCCCCTTTAATAAGTAAAGCCCAAAAGATTTGATTTTTAACATTTTTTTTTTAAAATAAGAGGGTAGAGCAAAGATAGGGTTCAAACTCAAGACCACCTACTTTGATACTAAACTATCAAATGTCCCAAAAGCTTAAAGTGTTAGAAAATAGCGAGCTTAATCATTTAACCATTATTCTAACTGTTTGAAACAAAATGACCTGCCATGGTCTATCAACTTGAAACTCTATATATTGGATAAAAGTTCTCATCCACGACAAGAATAAAAATTTCTTCTTTCTTTCCTTCTGTTTTCAGTTTTCTCTGCTAGGTAGAAATTATCAACCACTACTACAATGGGTTATCCCCAGTTGTATTTCTAATTTGGTTTATTATAGTAATACTGAGGTTTTGAGTAGTTTAACCCAGAGATATCATAGAGTTGCAACACATTGGCCAACTGGTAGGAGCTCACATTCCCAATTTATCCTCAAACAAATTAACAATCTCTCATATAACACATAAATCTATTAAAACACCATTGAGAACAACCAGGAATTCCCAACACTGCAAAAGGGTACACTACTAATGACAAAGACATGAACTTTAAACAACCAATAGCAAGTAATCAAGAAACTAAGAATTGGGTAAGCAAAGATACACAAATTAAAGTTCAAGTAATCCAGAATTTTCTCAACTGGGTAACCAAAGAAACACAATTTAAAGCAAGTAATCAAGAAACTAAGAATTGGGTAACCAAAGAAACACAATTTAAAGCAAGAAATCAATAAACTAAGAATTGGGCAACCAAAGAAACAAAATTTAAAGCAAGAAATCAAGAATTGTCTCAACTGGGTAAGCAAAACAGAACCAAGAAACAAAAATGAAAATCAAGAAAATAGAGACTTGGTAGTTACGTTGAAAGCTGTAGCGAAGCTGGGGGTCAATCTCGACGAGGGAATCATCACCGTAATCAACTCAGATCCAGGCACGTGCATCACTGACTCAACTCTAGGCTACTGTTTTGTGACTTTGAGCTTTGCGTCTTGGAACCCTTCCGCGGTTTCACCTTCGCCCCTCCATGGAAAATTATTAGGTACTCCCGAGTATCATAAATGCGTACTCCCTCCTCTCAAATGAATGGTAGGTCCTACCATAAATTTAATTAGTGGAACCCACCATTCATGTGAGAGGAGGGAGTACGCATTTATGGTACTCCGGGAGTACACAATAATTTCCCGTCGATGACTCAACTTCTTCTTCCTAATTGCCATTTTTATTCGTCAGAGTTACACAGAGAGAGGTGTAGTGTTGTTTGAATAGGTGATAAAGGTTTGTGTTTGGCTTTGTGGGTTTTTATTGCTTGCATTCTATGTTAGGTTAAAGCCCATTCCTGTTTAGTGTGACCTTTAAATAAGAAGGAATAGTTATAGACTTAAGCTTCGTGTTTGGTTAGGGGCATCTAATTGATGCAGATTAATGTTACAGATGTAACAATTTTCAAAATAGTAGACTTGTTAGGTTTTTATTGATTCTTATATAAGTCCTATTTTTATTTACTTATAATAACGAGGTACTTTATTTACAAAGTGGCCTTAGCCATGTGCTTCCATTGTTTTGCAATGTTAGGAAAACATCTTACACCTTATCATCCCATGTGATGCTTATGCAAAGTGATGGGTGAGATCTTAATAGTATTTGAATGTGATTTAAAAGCGACATATCTTGCTCTTTAATTATACATAACATTGCTCTTTCATTATGGAAATTTTTACCATATGACTTTTGTGCTTTTGGCTCTTGATATTCTTGAAATTTTCCTGACTCATTTCAAATCATAACCAAAGCAAACCATCCATGTTCATTTCACATGTTTGTCTTTTTAGTAATTAGACTCAGCAAGCAAACAACTGTGTAGACAAGGTTGAAAATTGGAGAAGGTAGTCTGGTTAGATTTGTAAACCCTACTCTTCTTGTTATTGTTGTTGATGCATTATGTCTAGAATTTAAGTTTTGTCACATTTTCATTGTTGCTTTGTCATTTTAACTTGATGAAATACATTTCATAGTGAATTGATAAATTTGTCATGGTATACATGATCCGAAAATGGTAAAACCCTAAAATATTTAAAAGTAGATACCACCCATTTGTGCTCCCTTGCTATTAATACCCAAGTCATCACTTAGAATACATGGAAAATTTCCTTGTAATAATTTGATCACAATATTTTATTGGTTGTCCCCAAAGAAAAAGTGATTTCAAATGAAATTGCTTGGGTTCTCTACATATTGTGGCATATATATGTGCTAATCAAAGATACTTTCAGATGGAATTTTGAATTAGTTTGAAAAATCTATAGAAAAAATGATTCTGAGAGAATTTTACAGATTCCTATTTGTGTTGCTGACAAGCTCATAAGGCCTCATCCCAAATCTAGGGTTTATTTGGTTGAAAAAGGATAATGGCTGTTGCATGCTAGGAATTGTAGAAACCAAGCTTGCAGGTCCTTTTATTAATCTTATTGGCACAACCACAAGTGAAGACCTAGAGCTTTGGAACCAGTTATGTAGGTTACAATTACCATCTAAAATGATTATGTAGATACTGAAAGACCATATTTTATTTTTTCCTTTTCATTTAGAGAAATCAGGTTTGGTTTGATCAGTACATTAGAACTGATTTCATTCAGCCTTATTTGATTCAAGCATGGTTGAAAGGATGGACGAAGAGAGGGAGATTTGGGGATCTTAAAGTACTTCTCGTTGTGTTTTTTTCTCTATTTTATGGTATATTTGGACTTATAAGAACAAGACAACCATGAAGAATGAGCCTTTCTCTGCCACTAATATGGTCTTGTATTGTAAAAGTTTGATTTTAATGTGCAGGGTAACTAACAGTTCAAAAAAACAAAGAAAAGCCTTGACAGCAGTTGGATTAGCAAGTATATACCTTTAGAGAGTTTCCCAACTAGCAACCAATCCTATTGGAGTCGAGCTGCAAGGGTAGGAGAAGGAAATACCGAGGATCCAAGCTTCTTTTGAAAAAAAAGAGAAGGTACACGTCCATGGTTGGTTGTTTCAGCTGAGCTTTTTCTTCATTTTTAATCTTTTTGTGGATATTCACAAAATTAACATGACACTGCCACTAGTAGATATTGTTACAGATTTTCAAGATTAAATTCCATTAATTGTAGGTGCGTGCATGCAAGCCAAATACATATTATACACGAACAAAAGCCAAAGAGAAGGGGTTTTACTTGATTGGAACTATTAAAAAGCTTTTTATTTTTTGTTTGATTTGTCCATTAGAAGTGATTTCATTCTACCTTACTAGATTCAGGCTTGGATACAGAGCTGGTTGAAGGATCAGGGACAATTTAAAGAACTTAAAAGTACTTCCTGGCCTTGTTTTTCTTTATTTTATGGTGTATTTGGACTTACAGGAACAAGGCAAGGGAGATCCTTTATTCCCTGCCACTAATATGGTCATGCATAGTAAAAGTTTAATTTCTATGTGCAAGGTAACTGTTAAGAACTAAAGGAAAGCCTCAACCGCAATAAAATAAGCAAGTCCAGACCTCTATAGTCTTTCAATTGGCAACCAATTCTGCTGGAGGAGAGCTGCAAGGGAATATGAACAAAATGGATGAGATTCATTCAGTTTTGATTGTAAGAATAGAGATGGGTCCATGACTGGTTGTTTGAGCTAAACTAGAGGCTGGAATGGAAGTAACAAAGAGGTGGTGGCAGAGCTAATGAAGGACATTCAGATGTTTAGGAACAGTTGACATGTTTGGGTTCGAACAAATGGACAGGAATCCTCTGGCAGAGCCTCAATCTCTAGCAACCATTGCTTCTTACTTCTTTATGAACATTAGCTTCGATAGTACACAGTGCACTCTCTTAATCTTGTATATTTTTATTCTAGTGTTGTTTTTGTTCCTTTGTAATTTGTATTATTATATCATGCCTCAAATCCACTACCAAAATCATTAATGTTTTTAGAACAAAATAGAAATCCACAGAATATTCAAATTACATTTTTCTGTTTAGTGAGAAATTCCTTATTATTTATGTTGATGACGACAAACTTTGCCCCGGCTAACATTTTATTCTCTCATAATTATCTTCCATTTGGTTTAATGTAGTTGAATAATTTTTTCTTTCTTTTCTCACTACTTGCTTTCACACCTACGTTATTTAAACAATTAAGTTGTTGACCTCACTGAGGATGTGCATGCTTGCACTTAACTATATCTCTTTGATTCTAAAACCCAATGCCCATTTTTAAATTTAACAAGAAAATTAGTAGAGTATTACTAGTAATTGTTTATGATTCTTCTTCTTTAAAACATGAAAAGCCCACCATGGAAGTTCCTGTATTGAATTTAATGGTTCTTTGAGTTAAACGACACCGCTTTTCTTATTTATTGCCATGACAATGTTTTGTCTTCAATTACTACTGTTATTTTATGGAATTTTTTTCCAAATAACCTTAAATATCAAATAATTTAGTTAGTTGTCACGTTTCAAAACAATGCAGGAAACTAGCATCTCGAGTGTCTAAAACTCAAGTTCCAAGGTAAAACTTGAGTTTCTAATTCTCGATTTATAAGTGGCCGCATCCAATGTGGAAAAAAATCCACGTGGAACTCGAGTTTTTAAGACTCGAGTTTCACCATTTTATTTTCCTTCTTCTTCCTCGCATTCTTCAGACCTAGCATTCTGCATTCCTTCTTCTTCCTCGCGTTTTTTAGACCCAGCATTCTTCTTTGTGCAGATCTGAAGGTCCAATCGGAGCTCCAACGTTCTTTGTTCTTCCTCTGTTCATTGTTCCTCTTCAAATCTGTTCTTCGTCTTTATTCTTCGTCAAATCGTTCTTCTTGTTCTTCTTTAGGTCTGCATTCAACCATCCAATTAGAGCTCCAGCATTCTTCGTTCTTCCTTTGTTCATCATTCTTCGTCACTATTCTTGTTCTTCGTTAGATTGTTCTTCTTGTTCTTCTTCAGGTCTGTTTTTCTTTAAGTACCAAAATCGAGTCTCAAAGACTCGGTTTTGCTTTTAAGAACTCGAGTCTATAAGACTCGAGATCTATCTAGCATCATAATTCCAACTCAACAAGTGAGAATCAAGTCTTTGACCCTCGAGTTTTAGACTGAAATTGAGTCTATGAAACTCGAGATGCTAGTTTGCAATTTTCTTCCAACCGCATATTAACTTATGATATACTTTCTCCTCACTATGCTAGTCTGCAAATTCCCTCTATTTTACGAAGTAACATTGTTTTGTCATTGTTGGTCCTTGCCAGATGTCAATGCCTCATTGGCTCCACGTTATTTATAAATTTTGTTAGTTCTGTTAGAGTTACAACGGCTAGTATGTTAGTTATATATACATATCTCTGGTTGCAATTGTCATCGAGTGATTTTTTTTTCCTTGAATCAAATTTTGTTGTTTTCTCTCTCTTTATTTTTCATGCCGTTTTTGTTTTACTTTGTTTACTGTGACATTCAATAAGTGAGAACACTGAGAAGGAGAAGACAATTGCAAGGTGAGTTTCAATTCAAGGTTTGGAAACATAAATAGTGGTAGAGTATCATAATTTACTAAGATAGTAGTTGTATATGTGCATTTATTCTTTGTGATTATGAAACCTCAATGCGAAAACAATTTATCTTATTGAGATGCAACAGTTCAAGTTGTAACAATGTAACTTTAAGATGCTATTTGTCTTTTATTATAAATTTAAAAGATAATTGTACATATGAAGATGAAAATTACATATAACATGAAAAATTTAACTCTAAAGAAACTAAGTTCTAAGACAATTTTCCTTACCAGCTCATAGTCATGTCCTAAGTAATGTTGTTTAACAAGTTGATGGATATTAGTAGGGCCGGCCTAAGAAAATTTGGGGCCTAAGGCGGAAATTTTATATGGGGCCTTTTAATATGTAAACATTAATTAAATAAAATTATATAATACTAATTAAATTAAGACTAATTTGATGTAAATACAGAAATTGATGAATAATACTAACTAAACTAAGGTTAATTTTATATAGAGGATCGAATATGATAGTTGAGCCATAAATTTAAACAAAAAGAACTTAAAAAAATATTATTTTTTAAAAAAAGAAACTTATTTTAACTTGGATAAATGACTATGCATAGTTAAGTTCATTTGTAATCTAAATTTTAATTTTATATGTTCTTTTCAAGAGAAAGAGATAGATAGATATTATTTGGTATGTGGTTTTGTAGGAGATTACAAAAATTAAGGTCTCAAACTATTAGAGGAGATTAGTCATTATTGATGATCTATCACATTTGTAGCATCTTTTTTGAAACATTTTAGGGTTTCAATTGGTTTAAATTTCTATTGGTCTCCTATTTTGGAAGCCTTGTTAGAAATGAAAAAAAAAAAAAAAAAAAAAACCAAAAGATATTACAAAATGTTCACAATATAATGTGATAATGACTATAATTGATGAATTTCAACAACTTAATTTATTTGTATTTGAATTACTTTTTTATGTGATTGGTGATATGTCAATTAAACCTATAGTAAAATTTGTGATAATTTTAGCATCACTCTTAAAAAAAAAGTATCAATTATTTAAAAAATGTTATATTTTTATATATTTTTGGGTATTTTAGAAAGGGAGATGAGGCTTTTTTTTTAATAGGGAATTTTTTTTATTTTGTTGTGAGGTCTTAGGCCTAGGCCTTGGGACGGCCCTGAATATTAGTCACCATTAGGTTAATTTGTCAGAGTGTCCTATTTTCCTCTTTTCAAAAGCATGGAAACTGAAAGACTAAAGTCACCATTAGGTTAAACACTAACGCTATGTTTGGATGGGTGGATTTTAGAGAGGATGGAAAAATTTGAAGAGAAAATGAGAAAGGATGTTGTTTGGTAAGGAGGGAGGGAGAGGAAAATTTTTGGTGGGGCCCAGGCATTTTCCACCTGAGCCCACCTAAAACTTGTCTCTCCAAAATGGAGAGAAAATAGTGTGGGAGGAGTTTTATGGGTAAATGACAAAATTGCCCACTGCACTAATTTCGTCCCTTTTTTTTTTTTTTTTCTTCTGCCTGCTTTCCTGGGCATTTGCTCCTTTTAAGGCATTATTTTTTATTATTATTATTATTATTTTCACTTTCTGAGAATAATGCCTACTCTTTTTTTTTTTTTAAAATCCTTTTTTCTTTTGATTTTCTGGGTTGTACGTAGTGTTACGGTTTTTTTTTTTTAATTAGACATGATTTTTTTTTCCTGGACATAATTTTTATTGTTTAATAAATTTGGGTGATTTTTTTTTTTAATTGCTTGTCATTTTTTTATTTTAATTGTGCATCATTTTTTAACAAGGGTATATGAGTAAATTTATACAAATTCACTTTTTCCATCCCTCCACTTTTTCACTCCCAACCAAACAAAAAGGAAGGAAATTAAAATTTTTTCTATTCTCCCACTTTTCTATCTTCCCACCATTTTTTATCCTCTCACTTTTCCACCCCTCCAACCAAACACACCTTAAAGTAAAAAACAAGTAGAAAGTGGACCATGACTAAACACTATAATGTCAAGAATAAACGTAGAAAGCAGATTGAATTTTTAGAGAAAGTTACTGCATGCATTACTGGTCATCCATTTCCTCTAAAAATAATCATGCAGGATGTCTACTTTGAAGAAAGTAATATGAAACAAAACTTCAAGGCAGAAGTTATATCCTACTGTACTCTTTCCAAGAACGTGAAAAGTGGGCTAGGCTTGAAGACCAACGAAGCAGTTGACCTAGTACCATCTTTCCGAAAAATGGGTCATGGTCAACACAAAAATCAAAAGGAGAAAGTGCATAGAATTTACTTGGCTCCATGAGATAATTTCCCCTGAAACTGAAGTGGCCCAAAGTAGAACACACTACATGCTTTTAGCAGATAACCATGAAGCTACACCTATTGTCCCCATTCCCCCAAAAAAAAAAAAAAAATCCTATGGCCCTTAAAAACTAACTATTGTAAAATTTAATATAACCTTAGTATACAAACATATATTGAAAAGAATTTAATGACTCCAAAATATGATAGGAGCAATCTCAACAGAAAATGTTATGTCACTCTTTGCTTATGATGGGCCATTATGGCAAAATACACTCACAAGCATTCCACCCTAGAAGATGCAAATTAGCATTCCACACTTACAAGCATAGAACCAATTGTTTCAATTGCAGGACTTCGGGAGTTAATTCCAGCAATCATTGTTCTTGTTTAATTGATAGTACAGCTAATTAGTAAGGGGTTGTGTCATTTGTTTAATGCCTGGTCCACCAAACCAAAGTGACCAACTTAGTAAACATATTGTCAAGCATATAATCGCATAAAAGCATTATGAAAAGAGTCAAATTGTTCAACAGTTTGATTTTTTAAAATTTCGCCTTCACAAATCTCAATATATATAAGTTTCAAAGTCTGATAATATTTTGATTTTCATTTTAGTGATTTTTTTTATGTTATGAAAATTATGAAAAGCGTATTCTATATATATATATATATATATATATATATTTATATAGAGTTAAAGCCAAAGCTTAGAGAAAGTTCAATTAGATTCTAAATTGGAGTCCAATTTTGCATTATGTGTTCCGTCTAACTTTAAAATTTTTGTATCTAGTGAATTATTAGGTGCAAAAATAGAATAGTTTAAATCCAATTATATTATAAATTGGATTTCAATTGGAATAAAATTTTCGTGTCTTATCTAATTTTGTAATTTTTGTGACAAGTGAATTATTGGGTGTAAAATTGAAAAGCCCAAATCTAATTAAATTCCAAATCATATATGTGTGTGTAATTATGATTATTTTTAAATGTAACCGATACATATACATGGGATATATATATGTGTGTAGTTATAATTTTGATACATTTTTACGATCAGTGGAGTAAGTGCCGGGCAATCAAAGAAAGTTCATGTGACACGTTTTAGTCTATCCTAATTGACAGGTTTGAAGAAACCAAAATTCAAAGTCAAGAGTAAATGCATTCAAAGAATAATAACTAGTCCGTGTAGTAGGGACTAGGGATAAAAGAAAAGGTGTTGGAATCATATTTGAGAGCATTGCCTAAGCACAAAAACAGTCTGTATTCAAAAGGTTTTAGAGCTTTACAACAGCCAATAGCTGCAATTCTCCAAATCCGTAAGTTATTAATTTTCTTGCACACGTCCATGTCTTATATTTTTCTCTTCTTGTAATAAAATATCCACAACAAATTGTTTTTCCTCTTCTCTAATTTATTTTCCTTCTAATTTTTTCTTCAGTTTTAAAATTTTAATGGCATGTACCTATTGTATGAATTGTGCTATACTTTTGAACAGATGGTGGGGTTGAGGCCTGAGGGTCTGTGCTGGGTTTATGTGGCCTTTGGTCTGTGGGTCAGTGAGTTTTGTGATTTGGACTTGATGGTGGGGTTAGGACTTAGGAATCAAAATCTTGTGTTTAATTAGCTCCGTTACGAATATAAATGAAAAAGGAAAAACCCAAATACCCAATGAATATTCATCCCACCACCACCACTGAAAGATTTTGATTCGTTGAAATCCAAACATGAATATGTCTCACTCTCACATGTTTGAAAAAATGGGTCAAGGTCAACACAAAAATCAATATATTTACAAGTACTTCACCGTAGAAGATACAGATTAGTATTGCCCTCCAAAAAATGATCACTACTCTAAAAGGAGACAAGTAAAGCTCTAGGGGTATGTCTGTAAATAAACCAAGCTGTCTGGGAGCTTGTTTATGTTCGTTTGTTTAGTAAACAGGCTAAGCTCAAACCCAACTTTAGGCTCGATTATTAAACAGGTTAAGTTCAAACATAATAATGTGTTTGTGAATAGGGCTTGAATTAATTATATATAATTCTATACATTTATATGTATACATGTTTTAAAATATATTTATATAGACTTGAAATTAGGTTATACAAGTTGGCAAAATAGTTCATTTGATATAAAATTATTATTTGTAGTTTATTCACAATATAAACAATCCATTTGTAATAATAATAATAAAAAAAATCATAGATTTGTGAAGGGTAAAACATTTTAGTAATGATTTTACTATAAATAAGAAAAAAAATAAATTAATCAAGTAGCTCATGAGTCATGAGTAAGCTCAGCTTGTGTTCAAAATAAAATTTAATAAACAAGCCTTAACTTTTAATACTTGGTTTTGCTCAGCTCATTTACGGCCTAAGAAGGCTAAACTTAGGCCAAGTTTAGCACTTAGGTAATAGAACCAATTGTTTCAATTGCAGGATTTCAGAGTTAATTCCAGCAATTTCAGCATATAAAGAGCCATATGTTTAAATTTTATCACATATATATATATATATATATATAAAAGAAAAAAAGAAAAAAAAAGAATTATCTGAAAATGAGATGAACTTTCCCCCCTATATAATGTGCGTACAAACGACCATTGCATAGGCTAATCACATCATAATGGCATATCAAAAAGATAAAGAAATCATGCACAATGGATATCACATCATAACAGTATCTGAATTCTGAACATATAGAATGAAAGCAATATGAATAGAACTTAAATTGGTCAAAAACCACAATAGATAGGACATTGCCTAGGAATAAAAAAAGAAAGAAAAAAGAATATATATATATATATATATATATATATAAGTTTACAACTTCTTCTAGTATCAGATATCCGGTGGCGTTGTTTCAAGAAGTTTTAGAGCTATATAATCCTTGTGATTCACCAAATCCTAAGTTCTCACTTTTCTTGAATCCATCTCTTTTATTTATTTTCCTTCTAATTTTTTGTTCAATTTTAATTGAATGTACTTTGTTATCCAATAAATTGTGGTTCACGGTTTATCAGAATATTTTCAATGGCTTCTATGGGCACTGAAAGAGCCTCATCATCTTCTTCTTTCACACCTTGTTGGACATATGATGTATTCCTTAGGTTTTAGAGGTGAGGATACACGCAATGGTTTTACAGACCATTTATATTTTGCTTTGAAACAAAAAGGCATTTTTACCTTTAGAGATGATGAAAAACTTGAGAGAGGAAAATCAATTTCACCAAAGCTCTTGAAAGTAATTGAAGAATCGAGATTTGCTATTGTCATTCTCTCAAGAAACTATGCATCTTCAATATGGTGCCTAGATGAACTTGCAAAGATCATTAAATGCATGAAAGAGACTGGAATGACAATTCTACCTATTTTTTATAAAGTGGATCCATCAGATGTACGAAAGCAGACAGGAACTTTTGCAGAAGCTTTTGTTAAACACAAAAAGGAGAACAAAAAGAAGGTGCAGAAATGGAGAGCTACTTTGAGAGAAGTGGCCAATTTCTCAGGGTGGCATTTGCAGGATGGGTAATTTAATTTAACATTTTTTTTTTTTGTTTTAGATTGAAGAAGAGATTTGAAATCGAATCATACTTAATTCCATTTGAAGTAGTGTAGGAATTAATGATATTTACAAAAAATAATTTGTCAAAATAAAATTTTATTGAAAAAAGAGCTTCAAATCAATTTGTTTACTAGCTTGTAACTTATTTTATAAGTACATTCGCATTTAATGATAAACTTAATTAGATACATATTAGAGGTTCCTATCTATTTTAATAATATTACGTTCTAGAATTGATAACATTTGCTAGAGATGTAAATTATTCATTATTAATTGCCCTATTTTAGTTTAAAAGAACATATTGTTTGCTGAATTATTCTTATACTTAATTAATATTTCTTAACCTAATTTTTGTTATTTTCGTGTAACTATTTATATTTTTCATGTAAGTTGTGAAAGTTGATTTATTATGAAGAGGTAATGAAAAGGTAAAGACAATTTTTAGAATATAGTAAAAAATTTCATAGAAATTTATAATTAAATTAATGATAGTTTTTTTTTTTAATAGATATGATACGGTTTTTTTTTTTTTTTTTTTAAGAAAACTTTAAATGGTTAAAATGAGTGTACTAGTTTTTACTAGGCATCAAGTAGAATGAGTAGAAGTGATTTTAATTCGGCTTGACATTGTTCTAAACATACTATAAGTAGTTTAGATCAGAGGGAATTCACACAAAATTAGAAAATGTGAAATCTAATTGATATGATATTTGGCACAAACTTAAAGTGTCATTGGAATCTAATTAGCTTGTAACCTTAGCATAGATACATTTACAATAAATATAATTAGATGCATATCATAATTTTTACATAAATTTAATATTATGATGGTTTCCTTGTAGTTGAATTGGCACCTCCACATGCACAAAGTGCTTGAGGGTCCAGGAGGAAAATGGTTCGAGCTGCGGGATTAGCAGCATGTTGTAATTATTTCTATAAAAAAAAACTCTTAAAATATCATTTTAAGAATATTATTTGGTAAAACTGGCAAATTTTTATTTCTTGTTTATTTTATTTTATAAAATAAAAAATGAAAAAAAATTGTTACTTCTTAACTTAATATTTTTTATTGTGATTAATTTTTTTTTTCAAGTGTTCATTTTTAAAATAATATATGAATAACCAAGTTTTAGAGCATCATGTACTTTTTCATTAAAATTCATAGTTCGTCCAATAATAAGTTTTTTGTTTTTAAAAGAAAATCCGGATTAGTTTAAATAGATTAGAAGTGGTTTAATATGGGATCCATATAAAAAGGGTTAGAAGTAGTTTTAGAAGCACTTAAAATTTGTCTTGAATAGGTTGTAAGTATTATGCATTCAAAGTTTTACATATAAATATAATATACTTTTACTATGATTTTTTTTTTTAAGTTTATATTTATGAAAACACATGTAAAGAAATTTTATACAAAATGAGAGATTGAATGACACAAGGCTCAAATTGAAACCCCTTTAAATTATAGAGAAACTTGGCATCAAATTAGTGGGCAATTAAAAGGAAACTTGGCATCAAATTAGTGGACAATTAAACAAAATTGGAGTTCATTTAGAATCTAATTTCGATTCGTAATTGATTTTTAAAATAATTTGCACATTAGTTTAATATATATGATGATTTGGATTTTTATTGAACTTCCACTCCAATATATTATGAGAAATGCTATGTCCACAATATTTTCAGAACAAATCTTAAGTGATAGGTTGTTATTAGCTATTATGAGTGGACAAAAAAGTAATTTAAGTTGTGGATTCAAATTATAAGTTTAGAACCAATAACAACTTGCCACTCATGATTTATTGTAAAAGTGTTGTGAAAATATTGTGGATGTAGTATTCTCATATAGTATACACATAACTACATTTATAGCGGGGAGGGGCTTAATGATAGTTGTAATAATAATAAGGCAAATAGGTAATTAATTCTATTTGAAATATTTCTTTCTTAAATAATTAAAAAATACTCTTCCTTATCTTTAATCTTGTTTTAAACCATAAGCATACCTACATACATGTTCATGATTCTTTCTATTTTGTCTTAAGCCATTTAACTTATAAGTTTCTATTCACTTAACATAATAAAACATTGGATTTCTACTTCTTTTCTTTTCAGACCATTTTTTGTGTTTTGAACTCAAAATATACTGTTCTCTGTTAATTGCAGGCCAGAATAAAAAATTATCCAAAACATTGTGGGAGAGCTATGGCATAAATTGACTTATGCATACTCAAAAGATATCAAAGACCAAGTAGGAATAATTTCTCGAGCGGAGAAATTGAAGTCATGTTTGACTATGGGATTAAATGATGTTCGTATTATAGGGGTTTGGGGAATGGGGAGAATTGGTAAAACAACTCTTGCTAGAGTTGTTTTTCATATGGTTTCTAATAAATTTGAAGGTTGTTGTTTTCTTGCAAATGTTAGGGAAGTTTATGAAAAAGAGGGTTTAGTGCGATTACAAGAACAATTTATTCTTCAAATTTTCAATGAAAGTATGAGTATACAAGATGTTTGTCATGGAGTTTCAGTGATCGAGAATAGGTTACGTCATAAAAGAATTCTTCTCGTTCTTGATGATGTAAATCAATTAGACCAAATAAATAAGTTAGCTGAGAAGCGTATTTGGTTTGGTTCAGGTAGTAGAGTTATCATAACAACAAGGGATAGACATTTACTAGAAATACTTGAAGTAGAAGAAATATTTGACGTTGAAGGATTGAATTATAATGAAGCTCTTCATCTTTTGAGTTTGAAAGCTTTTAAAAAAGTCCATCCTCCCAAGGATTATATAGAGGTATCCAAAGATATTGTGTATTATGCTAATGGTCTTCCTTTAGCTATTGAGATTTTGGGCTCTTTTTTGTTCGATAGAAGTATTGATAAATGGAAAAGTACATTAAATAAGCTTAAAGAATTTCCTAATAATGAAATTCTCAAAGTACTTAAAATAAGTTTTGATGGACTTGATGAGGTAGAGAAGGAAATATTCCTACACATTGCATGTTTCTTTAATCATAAGATCAAAAATGATGTAGTAAAAATACTAGCTTATCTTCACCTTTCCCCTAATGTTGGAATGGAGGTTCTTGTTGAGAAATCTCTCATAAAAGTTCGTGGCAATAGATTGTGGATGCATGATTTACTACAACAAATGGGTAGGGATATAGTTTATCAAGAGTGCCCTAAAGAACCTGGAAAGCGTAGCAGACTATGGTCATTTTGGGACATTAACAATGTACTCACAAATAATAAGGTAAGAGGTTACCTTCAAAACTTGAGTGTATACTCTTTTATATTATTTAACAAAGTCTAATATAGAGTAAGTTTGGTCATTCTACATTTTGCAATTCACTAATCCCCTTTGTTTGTGCAGACAAAAACTACAGTAAGGGGTATGAGAGAAACTAAGCATATATCTTATCATATTATTCAGCATATCTTTTTTTTTTAAAGAATAATTGAGTTTAAATTATAATAGTCTAGTTATAATACATTTTATACAAATCTCTCTTATTCTTATTATTAGGGAACAGAGGCAGTTCAAGGCGTAGTACTAGAATTTTATGTACCAAAAATGGTAGATTGGAATCCCGAAGCCTTTGCAAAGCTGCAATATCTAAAATTGCTCAAAATTTGTGGCGTTCATCTTACGAATGATCTTAAACATCTTCCCAATAGCTTAAGATTTCTTGATTGGAAAGGGTACCCTTTGAAATCGTTGCCATCAAGTTTCCAATCAAATGAGCTTGTTGAACTTTGCATGTGTTGTAGCTACATTGAACGACTTTGGAAAGGAACAAAGGTAATTTAGGTAATCTTATACAATTTTTTATTTATTAAGTTTGTTTGTTGAAGACTTGAAGCTAATGTTCTTACACTTTTCTTTTTGGTTGCCTTTCAACAGAGTTTTGAGATGTTGAAATTTATCAAGTTGACAAAATCTCAAAAACTTATTGAAACCCCAAACATCATTAAAGTCCCAAATCTTATGACATTGGTTCTTGAAGATTGTATAAATTTACGTACAATTCACCCATCAATTGGAATTCATAAAATGCTTACTATTCTTAATTTAGAAGGATGCAAGAACCTCACAAGCCTTCCAAGCAAGTTTGAAATGGATTGTCTTACGTATCTTAATCTTTCCAGATGCTCAAAAATAAAACAAATTCCAGAATTCGGGAGAAACATGAAACGTGTACACACACTTCTCTTGGGTGGTACTGCAATTACAAAACTACCCACATCAATTGAGCATTTGACTAATCTTGATTCATTGAGTTTATGGGATTGCAAAAATCTTGTGTGTTTACCTAGCACCATTTGTAATTTGAAGTTGGTTAGATTAGTCGATCTTTACGGATGCTCAAAGCTAAATAGACTGCTAGAGAACCTAGGGAATGCCGAAAGTCTAGAGCGGTTGTACATGAGCAAAACTGCTATAAGAAAGGTCCCTTCTTCCATTGGTCTCTTAAAGAATCTTAAAACACTGTCTTTCAATGAATGTAAGGGGTTATCATCATCATCATCTAATAAATTGTGGAATGAGCTCCTCCCTTTTTATTCAATGCGAAGAAGTCCTGATCCCATGGACATGCTATTCTCTTCTTTATCAGGTGCATGTTCTTTGACTGGCTTGAACTTAAGCGATTGCAATCTCAAGGTAATATCTGATGATATTGGTTCCTTATTCTCTTTAGAACTTTTGGATCTAAGTGGAAATGATTTTGTTTGCCTTCCGGAAAGCATCATTCAACTTTTGAAATTGAAATGGGTGGTGTTGGATAATTGCACTAGTCTTCGATCATTGCCAAAGCTTCCATTGAATATTGAATCCATTTATGCCGAAGGTTGTGTTTCACTAGAAATGTTACCAAATCAATTAAAATCAAGAGATTTATTGGAACCATCTCTCTTTCTTCACAATAGCTTTAAATTGGCTGACAATCAAAGCTGCATAGACTGGTTTATCTTAGGGATAAAAAAGTCCCTTAAGATCTCTCTCTCCCACTGAGAAATATGAGATTGTTATTCCAGGAAGTGAAATGCCAGAGTGGTTTAGGCACCAAAGCATGGGGGCTGAAGTGAATATAAAACAACCCTCTCATTTGTATAATGAGTGGATGGGAATTGTTGTTTGCATTGTGTTTTGTTCACATGATGTTGATCACCAAATCAGTTGCTTAATTCCCCTGTACTGTTCATTGACAGCCAATGGAAAAAGAATGTCTCCTGCACTAGGCAATAGCTTAATTCCTAAGGTTTTACCAGATCACCTTTGGCTACTCTATGTAACTCCTCAATTCTTCGATGAGAAATCAAATAAATTATTGTCTGAAAGTGATGCGAATGGATTCACTCAGATTGGAATAAAAATTGAAACAGGAGGTCCAAGCGAGGAGGTTAAAAAATGCGGGTTCCGTATGATATACAATAAAGACATAAAAGATCTCGACCGAACAATGGCCCAGCATAGCAACAGCAGCATCTCTCCTTATGAGAGCATGGCTATGATAGTGGAATGTGACAAAGCCAAACGAAGTTGTGATGATTACGATGGGGCTGGACTCAGTGGAGAAGGAAGCTCTAATGACATATCAAATCCAAAAAGGATTAAAAGGCACACAGAAACCCATGGTAACTCTGATTGTGAGGAGTAAGTGAGTAGAAGGACTGTGATGAGGAGTTAAGCGATTGGGACGAATCTAATTAAAGTAACCCGGATGGTTAATCAACTTTTTTCTCTGGTAAGTCACTATCTTTCCTTTTAATTTAAGTTCTGTAGGTTTCTGCATTTTCTTTTTGTTAATGTGATCATTTATTAATGCTTTTGTTGGTGTTTTAAAAACAGAAGAAATAATGTGATCAAAAGCAAGTAAACATCAAAACTGGAAGCTTTTGCTGCCAAATGTACTAGTTTATTGTTCAATCTCATGTTTTTTTTTCTATTTAAAATTAAGCTTCTCACTCCATCAAATTTTCATTAAGTGTAGAATCTCCACAATGTGAAACACACACATTGAATCAAATTAATGTAGAGAGTAGAGAGGAAAGAGATGCAAAGAAATGTGACAGTGAGGACTTGTAAGAGTCCCCTCTCTTTTGCTCAGTAACACTGACACTAACTTTACTAGCTGCTTACCGGACTCTATCCTCTGCTACATCCTCTCAATTCTACCAACCAGAGCTGCTTTATCAAAATCTTAGCTCTGTGGATTTAATGTCCAGAAACTGGACTCTTTGCTATGCCCTGTCCTTATGTAGAAGTCCTTGAGCACAAGCTCATTTTGTTTGCATCACAGGTAGTTCAAAATGAATTAACAAGAATTGTATGAATTTATGATTGCAATTCAGGACAAAACTCAGAAAGTTAATAATGCCACTAATTGTAATCAACAAATTAGGTGAAGATGGAAGAGGCAGGGACCATGAATTTAAGATTGCCATTGATGATTGAACACAAAGTTCAAAAAGTTAATGTGAATAATAGATAGTATTGATTCTATTGAATAGTAAGTATTACTTAATGGCCTTAGCCATGGGCTGCCATTATTTTGCAATTTTACGAATATCTTACACCTTATCATCCCATGCGATCTTGTCCATAGGCATGGGGGAAACCTTAATAGTATTTGAATCTCATCTTAAAAAACATCTTTTTCCTTTGCATTTTGTTTGTTAGATTTTTTTTTTTCTTTTGTTTGCCACCGTTCTTTTTTTTTTTTTCCCAGACATTTAGGAGCTTAACAAAATATACATAATGTCAAGTTCGAATGCAAAGGGTACCATAGCCAATGACATGCATTGCCTCCATCTGTAATATAATTACCATACTGATCTGTGATATTAATACTTTAAAACTAACTTTATAATTGCTCTTTAATTATGGAAGTTTTTGACAAATGACTATTGTTCTTTGGTTTTTTGATGTTCTTGAAATTTTCTAGGCCCATTTCAGATCATGACCAAGGCAAACCATTCATGCCTATTTTACATTTTCATCTTTATGGTATGTTCTTGTTTTTGATCTGTCCATTACAACTAATTTCATTCAGCCTTACTTGATTCAGGCAAGGATGAAGAGAAATTAGGGCGATTTAGAGAACTTTAAGTACTTCTCGTTGTCTTTTGTCTCTATCTTATGGTCTATTTGGTCTTATAGGAACAAGGCAAGCGTGAAGAAAGAGCCTTTCTCTGCCACTAATGTGGCCATGTATTTTATAAGTTTGATTTTAATGTACGGGGTAGTTATCAGTTCAAAAATCAAAGAAAAGCCATGACAGTAGCAGGATAAGCAAATCCAGTCCTTTAGAGAGGATTCCAACTGCAACCAATCCTGTCAGAGGAGAGCTACAAGGGTAGGGAATGGAAATAGTGGGGATTCAATTTCTTTTTAAAAAATAGAGAATGTTCATGTCCATGGCTGGTTTTGAGAAGTCAAGTGAGTGATTAGTGACCTGAGATTTTTTCATTGGAAGGAATTTTGTGAAAGTGACCCGGAAGGTTGATCAAATATTTTCTCTAGATCACTAGTAAGTCACCATCCTTCTTCTTAATTTTAGTTTTGTTGGTTGATGCATCATCGCTTTTCCTTTCCTATGGCATATACTTGATTACTTGTACTTTATTGGCACTAATTCAAACTCTCATCTGGTTTGTTTCCTTAATCAAAAAACACAAAGCAATACTCCTAGCTAATTTAATATGCATATTAATGAATCATGAGGATTCGTTCAATTGGTAAAAGAATCATCCCTGTTTTTTTTTTTTTTTTTTTCCAGACATTTAAGAGTTTAATAGGTTACGTCATATACGTGTATCTGATGTCAAGTTTTGATGGAAATGGGTGCTCCCACTTGTAAGTGCCCTGTTAATTTGTAATATAGATGGTTAAAAACTCCTTTTATGCAGGATTTATCTCTTTAATTATATCGGTTTATACCATATGACTTTTGTGCTATGGCCTCTCTATGTTCTTGACTTTTGGTCTAGTGTGTATGTCAATATTTCCCAATAAAACGAAAAAAAAAAAAGTATTTTAAGATTCCATTTAGGAAGTCAAAACGAGCTGCATCAGTTAATAGGTACTTAAAGTTATCTTTACACTTTCACTTTGAAACAGGACCTGGTTAGAGAGCTATACTCTACACAAGTGGCTGTCAAATTTTAGCTATCCTTATCTCAAGGTGTGATAAGCTAAAATGGCCTCATATAACTCCTAAACATGGTGAGTGAAACTGTATCTTATAAGAATGAGGAAGAGGAAAACTTGGATAATTATTCCTGGAGTGTAGTCTTTGCTTGGGCTGTATGGTTTTGGTCAGATTAGACCCTAGGAACTTTGTGCATTTATCCTTGCTCTTTGAAGCAGTTGTTGACTTAGTGAACGGAGGATCTACATTTTCATAAGCAGGAATATGTGATGTTCTCAAGATTGTCATATCATAACTCTGTTGGCCTTGTGGTATAACCTCAACAAAGTGATGTTTGAGGGTTCAAAACAGGTGCTTATGAAGAGTAAATGCTCAGTAAAGCTTTGTTTTGCAGGTATGCGCAAGCCTATCATGCAGATTTGGATCAGAGTAACTGTAGGAGAGTACCGAGGCAAATGTGCCCAGTTGTGGAGGGATAGCTGGTCTTGATGACAGTTAAGCGACACTGGCAGAGATGGCGCAGATGGAGTTGTTTTGCCTATATAATGTGCTGGCAGGAAAATTTTGAAGGCGTTGCAGTTCTGCCATATGTAGCCGAGTGGCAGCTAGATGCCTAGGTGTTTAGCTTTGCATCATTCATCTCTTATGAGTAACGTTAAAGAAATTTCCAATAGAAAGACTTGGCTCAGATAGGGTGTTGATTGTTGATCATAAAGTGTTTCAATTCAAAAGAATCTAGAAGAAAACTTCTGCAAGCATATTTTCTTTTTAACCACAGAAAGGAGTATCCCCCAACTGCATTTCTAATTTGCTATGCATGAAAGAAAGTGTATGAAACAGCATGACATTTCTTCTTCTTCTTTTTTCTTTCATTAAAAAAAATATATATATATATATTTAAGTTTTGGTTTAGTGTACTAATGTTAAGGTTTTAAGTTCCCGAACCCAGAGTAATATTAAAGAGTTGCAACACATATATCAGACAGTGGTAGAATATACGACTTTTTAAACTTGGAAATCTGTACAGCTCTCACATTATTCCCAAATCATCATTTATTTGATAATGAGATACAAATTATAGAGAAAATGAAACATCTAAAAAAATGTTTTCCTTTAAATGTAGAGCTTAATTTTTACCATGTATGTTAGTAGCGAGTTTTAATATAACAATAATATATAAGACAATATGTAACCAGTTTTTAGGAGAATGCACTTGTATAAAACGGAGATAAAACTTCTTATTTGAAACATGAAAAATAATGTTGTATAATTTAGGGATGAACATAAAAAAATTATAACCCAAATATTGGATACAAAAATGTTGACATAACTATTATAAATTTTCATATCTTAGTGAATTCTACGATCATGCAAATACAAATAAATATTTGGGTCACAATTGGACAAAAGTTATACGAAATAAAAAAATTGAATACCACCCACTAATTGATTCTCCAAACAAAAAAAGAAAAAGAAAAAGGACTAATCAAAACACCAAAAGAAAAGATATTTGCATTAACATAAAAAAAAAATAACAACAATTTTTAAACAATAAAAATACATAAATCAATCTTTTTCTTCAAATATCGTTCAATCTTGAATTCCATAAACATATTAAGATGAAAAATATTAAAACAAATGAATGAATAAGGTTAGAGATTTATAGCAAAATATGTGTGTGTGGGAGAGAGAGAGAGAAAGAGAGGTACCTCTAGTAGTCGAGAACAAAAACAAAAATGCAATTGTGAAACAAATTTCTCATCGAAATTTCTAAGCTTGTTGCATATAAGAGGGATAAAAATAGAATATATTTATATATAAAATTATAGAGGGGAAGAGGGAAATGAAACTTATTAACTAAAAAAGAGGGGATGAGGAAGATGAAAGGTTGAGGAAGATGATGAAATATTATAGATGTGGATAATTGGAGTAAATGTAATTGTAATTGCTAAAATAATGATGTGATATAAAAGCAAAAACACTTCCTATCATTAACATCAAAAACTAAAAGTTAGGAAAAATATTATATACATTTTATTGTTATATGTGTACAATTTAATTTCATGTGTTGAAAAAGCAAAAAAATAAATTGACTTGTAGGCTTCTTTTCTAATTGTGATGTATTTAATTATGGTTCCAAAATAAAATTTTAAAAAAAAATCTTAATAGACAATTAAATTGCACATATATTACTCAATTAAAGTATTTTTTCAACAAATTACTTTTTCGTAGAATAAAATACTTGAATAGTCTTTGGAAGGAGAATGGTTAGGAAAATAAATAGGCAAATGACAAATTAAGAATTAGTGGTCATAAATAAGAATAAAAATGTGAACTTAAATACCATATTAAAGAAAAACATTTATTTCATTCAAAATTTTTAATTATATGTCACGTGTATAGTATCATGGCAAACATGCATATTGACATGTACAAATAATTTTTTGACACTTAGCATTGTTTGTCCATATCATACCAATTAAATATAGGAAGTTGTCATGTGTCATTGCCATATTCTTTGAAAATGAATAAATGTCATTGTAGCATGCATCTACCAGTTTTAAGATCCAACTTTTATAATTTACTAGTAAGTTGTCCATGCAATGCATGGATAATTTTGTGATATTTTATGTAAGACGATTTTGGAGAATGTTGTACATATATTATAAAGAAAAAGTAAACTAAATTAGAGTAAAGAAACACATACTTCTCAAGGTAAGATTAATTTTTCTTTTTTTTTTTAATCATCAAACCAAAAATAAATGCAAAAGAGTAATAGGACCATAAAAATCAATTAATTTGTGCTTTGTTCACATATTGCATACCATTAAATGAAAATATGCCCAACTCTTTCATCGTCATCCACTCATTGATAATGAGACATTAAGACATGGTGTGGACAAATGTGTATGCATGTATCTTATAGATGATTTAAAATCATGGTAGAATATGGCTTTACATTGCGCATCAAATATTCTCTCTACTTATATACCCAAAACAAAAACTATCCAACCAAATTACACAAACGTAAATAATATTTAGGCCCCTAATTTAAATATATAAAAGAAAAAAAAAATACCCGTAGGAGTTTCGGCGGCTTGATAGTGGTAGGAGGCTAGTATAACGGAAGTGGCGGCCACTCAGATTCCTCTTTCTCTCTCTTACAAATGCTTTGTTAATCTCAGGTGTTTTGTTTTGGTAATAATGAAACAATGCATTTCATTTAACAATCCACAACATTTTCATGTCTCTCTATCTCTCCCCATAGCTTTATTTGGTTAGTTATTACTATTAGTTCTTAATTATTTATATATTTTTTTCTTTTGTTTTTAATAGTAAAATGGGGAGTATGCTAAAATACATGAAGAAGAGAGAAAAGTGTAGTGTAAACTTAGACAATTAATAAAAGATTAATGAGATAATAGTAAAAATAAATTAATATGAACTTTTGGGTAACAGTAAAAAAAACTTAATGAAAAGAGGTAAAAAATGGGTTAAATGCAAAATTAGAGCAACACATGACAGAACTTTATGCACTCCTACATGAGGTTTCTACTTTTATATATATAATAATATATTATAGATGGGTAAGTTTTACAGCTATTGGCAGCAAATAGCGCATCTCAAATTACAAAAAGAAAAGAAGAAAAGAAATATCCTACAAAATATTCTGCGGTGGAGACACGTTGTATGATATGTAATACTTACGTCGAGTCACATGGTACAGGCACATGTGAGACGGTTCGTCAATAGAATTTAATTAGATGATAAACTATAGGTTAATAATTTTAGTCTATTTATATTGTCCACGTGACCTAAAGAGGGAACAACAAAAGAAAATATTAAATTCACATAAGAGGGCGTCCACTAAACACAATCACAACTTGTAGAATTCATATGATTGCCTCGTAAACAATATTTAATGAAACACAAAACAAACACAAAATGATCTTTGTTTTAAGAGAACACATATTTTGTTGTGAAAAGTAAATCTTCCTTTTACATTATTTTGGATGAAGACATTGGGTTTCCTCATTTCCGACTATTTTGCTTCTTTTGCCTCCCTTTCTTAGGTTGTTTCTTCTTCTTCCCCACCCCTTCTAAATACTCTGATGGCAAGGCCAAGGTCTTGAGATTAAGGGAAACGTTTCATATGAAACTATATCTAAAGAGGCAAAACAAATTAATGATTGAAGATGTAAAATCTAGGAATATAATATTCTTCAAACACAATTATCTATGGAAATTAAGAAATGACTCAAGGAACGATCCATAATTGTATTGTTAAAATGAACTATAACATAGCATTTAGTATATGGGTAGTTCCTTCGAGTTTGGCTTGAAGCATTCAATTACATTTATGCATCCCAATTTCAGTTTTAACCAACTACAATAAATGCCATATATCTACTAAATTTTATTTTGGGTCCTGTTTTGGTAGGTCAGACTCACTGCTTATTATTCTCTTTTCTTTGCAGCCCTGAGGCAGAAGTTGTCCAAAAAATTGTGCAAGAGATATCTAATAAATTGAATAAATTCATAGTAGATACCAATGGACTAGTTGGAATAAATTCCCAAGCTAAGAAGTTGAAGTCACTTTTAGCTATAGAGTCAAATGATGTTTGCATTATAGGAATTCCGGGTATGGGAGGAATGGATAAAATAACTCTAGCAAGAGTTGTTTATGGTACGGTTTCCAATCAATTTGAAGCTTGTAGTTTTATTCAAAATGTTAGGGAGGAATCTGAGAGACACGGTTTACTTTGGTTACAACAAAAACTTTTGAAAGAGCTTTTGATGGACAGAGATATGAATATACAAGATGTTTATCATGGAGTTCTCAAAATCAAGGAGAGTTTACGCTAAAAAAAGATTCTTCTTGTTCTTGATGATGTAGATGAATTAAAGTAATTGGAGAAGTTAGCTAGGAAGAATGATTGGTTTGGTCGAGGTAGTAGAGTTATCATAACAACAAGAAATAGGAGTTTGTTGGTGGGACCTTAAATAAATGAAATATATGAGATTGAAGCATTGAATAATAATGAAGCTCTTCAACTTTTTAGTTTGAAAGCTTTTAAAAAAGATCAACTTGACGTTGATTATATTGGGCTATCCCAAGCTTTTGTAGATTATTCCCAAGGCCTTCCTTTAGCCCTTGAGATTTTGGGTTCCTCTTTATTTAAAAAAAGTAAAGATGTATGGGAAAGTGCATTAGACAAGCTAAAAGAGTATCCTGACAAAAATATTAGCAATGTGCTTAAAATGAGCTATGATGGACTAGAAGAAATAGAGAAGGAAATTTTCTTTTATATTGCATGTTTCTTTAATCATAAGAATCAAGAAACAATCATAGAAATATTAAATTGTCTTAAGCTTTACGCCAAAATTGGATCTAGTGTTCTAATTGATAAATCTCTCATCAAAGTGTATAAAAAGCAATTGTGGATGCATGATTTATTACAAGAAATTGGTCAGGATATAGTTCGTCAAGAGTCCCCTAAAGCCCCTGGGAAGCGTAGCAGATTGTGGTTGTATGAAGATATTGACAATGTGCCGACAAATAACACTGTAAGTGGTTATTGAAAGAACCTGAGCATGTACCTCATTATATAATTCAACAACATAGTGTAACTTAGAGTTGTTATGGTAATCATACATTTTGTAATCCACTAATCCCTTTTGTTCATGATTATTAGGGAACAAAAAAAGTTCAAGGCATGGTCGTAGAGTTACCCTCTACAAAAGATGTGGATTGGGATCTTGAAGCCTTCTCAAAGATGACAAATCTAAAATTGCTCATAATTGATAGCATTCACTTCAAGCACAGTCTCAAACATCTTCCTAATAACTTAAGATTCTTGATTGGAGAAAGTACCCTTCAAAATCTTTGCCATCAAGTTTTGAGTCAACTGAGCTTGTTAAACTTTGCATGAATTGCAGCTACATCGAACGACTTTGGGAAGGAACAAAGGTAATTTAGGAACCCTTATAGTTCTTCTTTTTGAAGTATCATTAAACTAAAATACTTTGTAGAAGTTAATTGTTTTGTCTTTTATTTTTTGGCTTTTGACAGTCTTTTGGGAGTTTGCAATTCATCAATTTGAACAAGTCTCAAAAACTTATTGAAACCCCAGACTTCACCAAAGTCCCAGCTCTTGCAAAATTGGATCTTGAAGTATGTGCTGCTTTATTCTGCAATGTAAAGGAAATCATCATTCATGTCACCGTCCTATGTAAAGCTTGTATAGAAGCATCTTATTTCAATCCCACTTAAGAGTAACATCCTTTTCTCTACCTTTTGTTAGTGGGTTTTATATATATAAGATTAATGATTTAAAACTCTTTTAATATGAAGCGGCTGTTTAATTATATAAGTTTATAACATAAGACTTTTGTGCTTTTGCCCCTTGATGTACTAGAAAGTTTTTCCACCTTTTTAAAACTTTCATGAATCAAATTATTGACTGAAAGTTGTCCATACCTATTTCAGATTGTGACCAGGCAAAAGCTGAAATGAACCAAATGACCTATCTCTAATTTAATTGGGTTAGACCTTGTTAAAGAGACTCAACAAGAATTAGAATTGAAGGACATCAATAGACATTAGAGAAACCTGACCATACAACAAACTTGATTATATATTACCAACCATAACATCTGAGGGAAATTTGTCTTAACAGTACTCAGACTTGAGAAGGCAAGCAACTATGTAGACAAGGTTGAAAAATGTAGAAGGTAGCCTGCTTAGGTAAGCCCTCCTGTTGTACTTGCTATCATTGTTGTATTATATCTATAAATTAAGTTTTCTCACATTCTCAAATGTATTAAATTTTACGGTGGAATGATGCTACACTTTGATAATCATTGTCATTCATTTTTGAAAATTTTAAAATTTTTATATAATATTTGGGGTTTCCCTTAGATAAGTCAAAAGAATCTGCATCTTTTAATAGGTATTTAAAGATATCTTTACACTTTGTCTTTGGAAACAGGACTTTGTTAGGGAGCGATACTCTCTTGAAGTTGCTGCTCAATTTTTAGCCACCCCTATCTCAAGGTGAGAAGCTACTGATAAGCTGATATGGCCTCAATGTAACACATAGTTGATATAAGGTCATAATTAAGCTATTATTGAAAGTAGGGGGAATTCAGGTAATGAATTCTCAAGGGAAGGTCATAGCTCTTAGATGGAGACATTTGTGATTCTATGGGGATTGAAGCTTCCTTTGAAGTTTATAATTTTCGTGCGGAAGTTTTGGCATGAAGACTCATTAACACATAATAGTGAAATGAAACATAGTGAGTGATAGTAAGTGTGTGTTATGCAATAAAAAAGAGGAAAACTAGGATTATTTATTCCTTAAGTGCACTCTTGCTTGGGCTGTATTGTTTGGATTAGATTTGAGCATGGAACTAAATTCATTTCTCCTTGCTCTTTGAAGCAGTGGTTGGCTCAATGGATTGAGGATCCAAAATTTTAAAAACAGGAATATTTTGTGTTCTCTAGATTGATGTTTAAGGGTGCAAAAAAATCTGCTTAAGAAGTTCTAATGCTTTGCTTTGCAGGTATGCACAAGTCTTTAATGCACAACAGCAAGATCAGAGTAACTGCAGGAAAGTACCAAGGCAAAAGTGTCCAAGTGTTGTAATTATTGTGGGACACTAGCAGAGATGGAGGGTGGTTTTGGTTATGTAACCAAATCCAGCGCTGGCAGTGTGTTATTGTTCTTCCATATGCAACCAAATGGCATGCAGCTAGATCAGATGCCCGGCTATACAGCTTGGTTTTTGCAGACTTGTTTCAATAATTTGAGAAATGGCAACTTGCTATGCTGATTGAAGACCTCAATTGCATAAAATTTGGAGAACACTAGTGGTTATATATGTTGCGCATAAGAGAGTCACTGTAGATGTTGGGTCCCTGGCTACTCTTGCTTCAAAGTCTTATAAACATTTTTGGACTCTACTACTAGCCAACTCTTCTGACATTATTGTATCAGAAAACCAAACCCAAAAAGAAGAAGAGGAAGTTATCTTTACACCTTTTATGGACTAATTTATGCCTTTGGCATATGTCTGCATGCAATCATTAGAAGCAACAAATCCTTTTCCTCTGCAATTTATTAGTAAGATTTTTCTTTTCTTTCTTTTTTTCCTCCCGTCATCTTCTTTTCAGACATTTAGGAGTTTAGTAGAATATATATAATGTCAAGTTTGAATGGAAATGGGTGCTATCACTTGATTTTCTCATCAGCCTGTATCATTAATAACATTGCTCTTTAATTATGCATGTTTTTACAATATGACTTTTGTGCTTTTGAAATGCTTTTAAGGCCTCTTTCTAGCACTGATTTATTTGGTTTAAAAAGTATACTGGCTGTTGCATGCTAGGAATTGTAGAAACCAAGCGGGCAGGTCTGTTGTTGATCTTATTGACACAAGTTTAAGTGAGGACATTGAGCTTTGGAACCAGTTATGTAGGTTATAATTACCTTCTAAACTACTAAACTAATCAGACTTCATTAGCAGTACAAACTAATCAGACATTGCTACTAAACTACCAAACCACTAAACTTGGCTTTAACTACCTTCCAGCTATACTTAACAATCAAATACACAGTCAAGACTCCAATTTGATCAAATTTGTCTTTCTAACTTGCTATGAATGAAAGGAAAATGTTTGAAACAGCAGGACCGGCTATCGTCTATCACATGAAACTCTAGTGTAGTAAAGTTGTACCTAGAAAAAAAATGACTTTAAAAAGTAACGCATGAGCAAATATGCTAAAAAGATGAAAGCTAAAAGCAGATCCAGCACGCACTCAGCCAGTCTGCCATTGTATTATAGACTATAGTTCTCATTAACTAGTAGAATAGATTTGTTCTTTCTTTTCTGTATATCAGTTTTCTCTGATGGGAAGAAGTTCTCATCCTCTACTAATAATTTGGTTTGTTGGGGTAATACTAAGGTTTTAAGTTCTTTAATTCAAAGTCATACTCATATCACAGAGTTACAGCACATTGCCAACTGGTAAGAGCTCACATTCCCAAATGATCCTTAAACAAAAACATTAACAACCTCTCATATAACACATAACTCAAATCTAGAAAAACACAATTAAGAACCACCAGGAATCCCCCAACACTGCAAAAGGGTATACTACTAATGACAAAGACACGAACTTTAAACAACCAATACCAAGTAATCAAGAAACTAATAAATGGGTAACCAAAGAAACACAATTTAAAGCAAGTAATCAAGAATTCTCTCAACAGCAAAAAAAAAAAAAAAAAAAAAAAAAAACCCACAAAATAGAGACCTAGTAATTACCTCGACAAGGGAATCATCAATCGTTATCGTCTTGGAACTGTTCAGTGGCTTCCTCTTTGCCCCTCCATGGCGCCGATGACATCAACTTCTTCTTCTTCGCTGTTGTCATTTTCATTCAATTGCTGTTACAGAGAGAGGGGTAGTGTTGTCAGAAATTCGGAATACGTTATAGAAAGAGTTATTACCGTACAGTACATAAACCTATTGTTAAGGCTTCTATCACACAAGCTTTATGAAAACCAAAAAGTACATAATGGACTGAAGTGGATCCAATAGGACCAAAGTGGATAGAATAGGACTGAAGTGGACCGAATAAGACCGAATGGACCCAACTAGACCCAATAGGACCGAATAATTCGGGAATGAGTTTAATTGGTCAATAGTTTGATTTGTTCAAATGTAGGCTTAATAAGTCTCTATATAATTTAAAAGTCATGATATTTGAAATATCCTAAATTTGCATGAGCAAATATTTTGTTTTTGATTTTAGGGTTAAATATATAGTTGGTCTTTAAACTTTATAGCCTATAAAAAAGTTTAGTCTATAAAATATAAAATGATTGCTTTTAGTAAAATGATACGACCAAACTAAAAACAAAGTGTGTACATGATTGGCTTAGGTTTGAGAAACTTTTTATTCTGTATTGACCTCATCAAGTCCAAAAATTTCTCACCCAAGCTAACATAACCCAAAATAGCTCTAAAAATCAACTCAACCCAACCTGTAAGGGTCAGATTGGAGCCATTTGGTAAGGTCTAATAAAAAATATCATTAAATCATTTAAATTCATTATTGAAAAAATTTACAATTTAGCCTAATATTTGAATTATATTAAAAAACTATCAAAATATTAAAATAAATAAAACCATCAAATTCATACCAAGTCTCTAAATCTAAAATGAATCAAGTTAACAAATTTAAAATACATAAAAAATTTTAAATTATTAAAAAGGAGTTATGTTATTTGAGTTGAAATGCTAATCCGATACAGACTCAAGCCATGCTTGGGGGGAAAATTTTTAATTTAAAAAAGATAATAATCAACCAGACCCAAAGGCCAAAGTCATAATTTTGATATATAATTTTACAAGTGGTGTCAGTAGAAAGAAATTATTTAAGTAAAGCTGAACATGACAATTATCCAACAAGTGGACTAGGTGAAAAAATGTGGGTTGCGAAGGACATTGAAGATCTTAACCGAACTATATGACTGAGAGAAGCAGCGGAAGGTTACGAAGCCAAGAGAACCCGTGAAGACTATGATGGGGCTGGAAGCTCTAATGACAAACCTCACCCAAAAAGGATTGCAAGACTCCTAGAAATTATGGCCCACGGTAACTCTGACTGTGAGGAGTCAAGTGAGTACAAAGACTGTAGTGAAGACAGAAGAGCTAAGTGAAAGTGGCCTTGAAGGTTAATCAACTTTTTTCCCTGTAAGTCACTGTCTTTCTTCTTAATTCAAGCTCTGTTCGTTGCTACAATATCTTTTTCTTGTGTAAAAATATTCATGGATTGCCCACTATATGTTTGATTAGAGATTTTAATGAGACTCCTAGAAATTTGACTAAGACGAACAAAAGATTGCAACAAAAAGCTTCTTGTTGTTGTTTATAAAGCAGAAGAAATAATCTGCTTGAAAGCAAGTATACATCAAAACTGGAAAGCTTTTGCTGCCAATCGTACTGGTTTATTGTTGTTTGTTTCCATTTAAAGCTATACTTCACTCCCTCAAATTTTCATTAAGCATAGAAACTCTCCACAAAGTGCAACACACACAAACTGAATTAGAAGCAAAATGAGTGGAGAGGAGAGAGAATTAGAGAGAGGGAGAGATATTTGAGAGCAAGGTCTTGCAGAGTTCCCTCTCCTTTGCTGGACAAAATGTCCTCAGTAACACTGCCACATCTTTTCGTTTTTACCAACCCAAGGTGCTATCTCCACAAGTGTTTCTGTCAAGCGAGTGGAGGCATCTCTGAACTCTTGTCCCTATTCCTGACCTAGGCCCATACTTTGGGTGCAAGAATCAAAATCTTAGCTTTGTGGATATAATGTCCATAATTTAGACTCTTCGCTATGCCATTTTCAATCCCCTACCCCTACGCATATTGCGCAGCTGTTGCATAACATGTGGAATGGTTTGCACCACCATTCCACATGTTATGGAAAAGCCTGACCTAACCATTACTAATCCTTTGGTGGGGCTGCTTTTCTGTCTTTTCTTTTCTACAATGTTAGTGTCTCTGAGTTTGATACGTAATATTTTTCTCAATCCTCCTTCTGCTTCTAGTTTCCCAAATCTAAGGATTCTAGTACTTAGATCTGCAGAGTATGCAAACTCTGAATCTCTCCCCACCCTCCTCACTGCCCTCCTTGTCCTCATTTAAAAGTGATATGTATTTTTGTAAATTAGATTTTTCATTCCTTTCTTTATTTTGTTTCCCCCTGGTATATTTTTTTCAGACATTCAGGAGTTTAATAAAATATTTGTAATGTCAATTTTGAATGGAAAGGCTGGTATCAGCCTATCACTTGCATTGCCCCATTGATTTGTAATATTAAAAGTTTAAACTCATTTTATACATAACATTGTTCGTTAATTATGGAAATTATTACCAAATAACTTTTGTGCTTTGGGCCTTGATATTCTTGAAATTTTCCAGACTTATTTCAAATCATAACCAAGGAAAACCATCCATGTTCATTTCATTTGTCTTTTTAGTAATTAGACTCATGCAGGCAAACAAATGCGTAGACAAGGTTGAAAATTGGAGAAGTATCTTTTTGCAAACATTAATATATCATATTGAATGGTAAGTATTACTAAATGGCCTTGGCCATGTCCTGCTTTTATTTTTATAGTTAGGAAATCACCATAAACCTCATTCTTCCATGTGAAGCTTGTGCAGAAGCATTGGTGAGTCCTCAATAATATTTGAATCTTATTTAGAACAGACATATCTTTTTCCTCTGCTTTTTCATAGTTATATTATTCTTTCTTTCTTTCTTTCTTTTGTTTTGTTTTTTTTCCCAGACATTTAGGAGTTTAATAGGTTACATCGTATATGTGTGTCCGATGTCAAGTTTTGATGGAAATGGGTGCTGCCACATGTAAGTGCCCTGTTAATTTGTAATATAGAAAGCTAAAAACTCCTTTTATGCAGGATTGTTCAGTTTAATTATATCGGTTTACGGATAAGCTGATATGGCCTCATACAACTCCCAAACATGGTGAGTGAAACTATATGTTATGCTATGAGGAAGAGGAAAACTCGGATTATTTATTCCTGAAGTGTAGTCTTTCTTGGGCTGTATGGTTTTGGTCAGATTAGACCCTTAGAACTTTGTGCATTTATCCTTGCTCTTTGAAGCAGTTGTTGACTTAGTGAATGGAGGATCTACATTTTCATGCACATTTGGATCAGAGTAACTGTAGGAAAGTACCGAGGTGAGTGTGTCCAGTTGTGGAGGGATAGCTGGTGTTGCTGACAGTTAAGCGACACTGGCAAATACGGTGCAGAATCTGCAGATGGAGTGGTTTTGCCTAAATCAAGTGCTGGCAGGAAAAGTTTGAAGGTGTTGCAGTTCTGCCATATGCAGCTGAGTAGCTGCTAGAAGCCTAGCTGTTTTGCTCTGCGTCATTCATCTCTTATAACATTAAAGAAATTTCCAGTAGAACTTGGCTTGGATAGGGTGATGATTGTTGATCACAAAGTGTTTCAATTCAAACGAATCTAGAAAGGATATTTTCTGCAAGCATATTTTCTGCATCATTCATCTCTTCTGCAAGCATATTTTCTTGTTAACCATAGAAAGGAGTATCCCCTATTGAATTTCTAATTTGCTATGCATGAAAGAAGTGTATGAAACAGCATGCCATTTCTTTTTTTGTTTCCTTTTTTTTTTTTTTTTAAATCTTTTCAGTTTATAATAAGTGTACTAATATTAAGGTTTTAAGTTCCCTAACCCAAAGTAATATTAAAGAGTTGCAACACATCAGCCACTGGTAGAATATAGGACTTCTTAAACTTGGAAATCTGTACAGAACTCACATTATTCCCAAATCATCATTTAACATTTACAATCTATGATGTAACGCATAATTCAAAATTATTTGCAACAATCAAGAACAACCATTTATTTACCCAACTGCCAATGCTACCGAAAGGGTTCACCACTAATGACAAAGACCTGAACTTCAGACAACCAAAGTTCATACTTTTATTAATTTTTACTATTTCTCTAAGTAGGTAGCTAGAGCCCGTTTGAACTTTGAAGCCTCTTTAATGATTGTCTAAGACACCTGTGAACAAAAGCCTAATTTTAAAAATCATGCAGAAGAGCCCTGTTTGACAGCTTATGGGCATATAATAGATGAAGCACGAAGCCTTTCAACCAGGTTGAGACAAGCATCATACTCTCATATTCGGCGTAAGGGAAACAAAGTAGCAGACCAACTTGCAAAACTAGCAAAAAGTTTGTATGAACCACGAGTGTGGATGGAGGACATTGATAATAATGCTCTGCAATATGTAATCCAGGACAGAGGCGTAATGCCTGTTTAATGAAAAGCACTGTTTCGTTTTCTCAAAAAAAAAAAAAAAAAAATTTCACTTGATTGTCCCTTTGCAACTTATATGATGTGATCCATTTCACAGTTGATTTCAATGCTTAATTGTTGATAACGTGGCAACTTCTTTCACAATGGGAAATACTGTTTGGGATGATAGGTTACTAAAATAATAGTTGTTCATGTGCGTTAGGTATTCTTTGTGATTATGAAAGCTCAAAGCAATAACAATTCTGATTTATCTTATTGAAAAATCCAACCGTTTAAGTTGCGAAGATGTAAATTTGAGATATTATTTTAGTTGGTTTATACTTTAAAGTGCCTGCCTTAAGAACTAGTGCACAATCCTCATATACTATCGTCTTCTATTATAAATTCAATAGATATATATACATTTTCTTTTTTTTCCTAGGTAATTGTTTATGCAGGTGTGGGGGCTCGAACCCCTGAGTTAACGGTTTCATGGTAAACCGGGTACCACTTGGGTTACAAGGTCCGGTAATAGATATATATACATATGAAGATTAAAAAAAGTACATATTTAATTTTGACATATTATTGATATTCAGCTAATGATTTATTAATGGATTTTGGTGAGGACTCAAATATAATCTTAATTCATTGCTGAGCCTCAGTTCTCTCTAGCTCTTGGGAAGCTTCCTTGGGTCCATGGTTATGAGAAAAGAGTGAGGCCTTTGGGGTCTTTGAGTTGAAGTGGGCTTGGGTTTTCAGTAATCTTTGATTTTGGTGCTGAGCAAGATTAAGAGAGCCTTTGTCCATTTTTCCTAAAATTTCCCCTTCTCTTTAATTGGTTCTTGCTTCTATGAATTACCCTGAGAACCCAATGCCTTAAGCTTCGTTGAAATACCCATATTATTAGGCCACTCATATTTCAAGCCCAAAGTAAGTGTTAGTGAGACTGAAATCACAGAGCCATTTATCCAGTGATGTTCACTACAATCAAAACTTCCGGGAGTGTCATTACAGTGCCAGGAGTTCTGGTCTTTTGCAAGCAAGAGTATTGGAGGAAATCACTTTGAAGGATTCCAAAGATTCCAGGACAATTACGGTAGGAAGCCAAGCGGCACGCTTGTAGAGGTTATATAGAGTTTGTACCTCAGTGGAACCAATGAAGTCACTTCATGAGAAGGCATGTAACAGATTAAGTTGCTATTACCAGCCTCGATTTTTTGGACACCCCTTCATTAATTGGCATGTTCATTGTTTTAAAGGACAATTACGTTATTTGTAGAGTGATCCTATTATTCATTTTAAAGAAGCATAGTTATTATTTTGAAAGGGTAAAGATTCTTCGGTTGATGTCAAAGCAACTCTAATATAAATAATCTTGATGTCAATTACGAACTTTGCTTGCTCCTAGCCTTCACTATTTTTTTCCCTACAATATTTTTTACTCTCTTCATTTTCAGTTTCTAAATGTCTATAGTTTATTTGCACCCTTTGCCTTTTGTCATAAAATTATTCCTACTTATCATAGAGAGACCAAAAAATAAAAATCATCCTTACTAAGAAACCCCAAAAGAAATTACTCTAAATAAGAAAGAAAAAAGAGTAAAACAGAAACCAAGTGCAAACACAGTTACACATCCTTATCATTGTTATCAATGTCCTGAAGTGCATAATTATTTTGCACTCTGCTTATATTAAATTAATTAGTAGATGTATTAGTCATAAAGTTTCCAAATTCCACTAAGCTTTTAAATAAAAATAACTTTATCGTTTTTCAAAAAGAAATTAGAGCAGGACTTTTAAGAAATTACAAAGAATGTGTAGGAGTAATTGTCATCAAATTTTCACTACAATGCTAATCCAAAAATAATAAAAATATCTTAAAAGCTTGATAAAGCGTAAACAAGACTTTACTAGTTACTTGAAACTTAATATTTCTTCTCTTTCTTTCTTTTTTTATTTCTTTTTTTGAGAGAGTTCCAAAATCTCTTCTTTAATTGTAAGAAATTTCATCAGTTGAGCTAACTAGAACCCACTTTCTTCTCTTTTTCTTAATGGGAGAGTAAAAACTTATATATATAGCTCTAATAAAGTCCGGTTCTTTAATTTATCTTCCTTCAACTTTTTTTTTTTTTTTTTTTACTTCAGTTTTAAATTTTATTTGAATGTACTTATTGTATAAATAGTGGTTCTAAGATTTATTAGGATATATTATGATTTATTCGTTTGAAACTGTGGGTTGGGTGTAGTGGGTCAGTAGATTTTGTGATTTGGAATTAATGGGGTGTTTGAAGATTGGTATGTGATAGGAATCAAAATCTTGTGTTTATTTCCCTTACCTAATCTTGTGTCTCACTCTCTCACATGTTTGAAAATAGTTTTGTGCCATTAGATAATCTTACTGAAAAATGGGTTAATGCAAGGTCAATACAAAAATCAAAAAGAGCACCGAAAGAAAGCCCATAGCTTTTCAACTTTCCACTAAGGCTGGTATTTATCAATAAATAAATAAAAAGTTTTCCACTAGAGCATTTATGCCGTCCACGATACGACGGCGTCTAAATTGAAAAAGCAATATTAACAAACTTTACAGCGGATAACTATGAAGCTAAATTTTTTGTCCCACGATTATTATTATTATTATTATTTTAATTTTAAAGCCTATTGCCCCTAAAAAATTGCTTTTAGAAAACTTAAGTTATTATAGAAAATTTTATGCTAAAAAAAAAAAGTTATTTTAGAAAATTTAACATAACTTTAGAATATGTTTCAAAATATAATTGTAACATTTCATCAAAAAAAATATATATATAATTGTAACTTTAATATATACATACAAAACGTACATTATAAAGAATTTAGAAAGAAATAGAAATCCATAGAATTTTAAGATTATAGTTTGCTGTTTAGAGAGAAATTCCTTATTATATATGTTGATGACAACATACGATGTGGCTGTCATTTTAGTCTCTCATAATTATCTTCCATTTTTTTTTTTTTTTTTGAGAAAGTAATCGTAGACATCAAAATTTCATGATATATTCACAACCGTCTGATTGTTCATAATAAAATATTTCCAATTAATGATGTGGATGATCAACAAATGAAATCAAGTTACGTGGAAACATCAAATGAAGAAAGCCATATGGCAGCATCAGAAGAAAAGACCTATATGGAAAGTTCTTATTAAATGAAATACCAAATTAAATTCATAATTCAACTCTCAATAAATGCTGAGAGAAAATTCCAAATTAAATACTATTGAGGTGCCTATAAATAGAGATTTCTCATATGAGAAAATGAAGAACACTTAGAGAGAAAACACTACTGACACTCCGCCAAAATAGAGAGTCATCTCTAAAGTTCACAAGAATTTCATTGTTAATCAAGGCCCATTCATATTTCTTCAAATCAAAGTGAGGATTCTCCTTTAATCTAGTTCGAGATCAAGCCAACGGCCCTCGCATCAAATCAAGCACATTCAACTTGGAGACATCAAAGCACGATTCAAGATCAAGCTTCATAGCCCCTTCGAATCGTAACGTTTCTTGGAGGTTAAATCAAAGGAATTTATTGTACTCTTTCATTGTAAAGATTCATACAGAGGATTGTATTCACATATATACAAATCAATACAATTGATAATTTGTTACACTATTTCATGATCATGTGATTCTTCTTTTACTAAAAGGGTCCGGTTAATGTGTGCCCTAAGGGCACACATTAAGTTTTCTGTTTTTGGAAATATTTTCTTGAGAATTAAAAAAGTTGTCATTACTTTTTCAATTCTCGAAAAAATGTTTCCAAAAATAGAAAGTTTAATGTGTGCCCTTAGGACACACATTAGTAAAATCCTTACTAAAATTGTGTGTATAGTAATTATCTTCCATTTTGTTTAACATAGTTGAATAAGTTTCTCACTTTCACATCTACTTACTTTGTTTTAACAAATGATTTGTTGACTCTCTCTTTGATTTCAATACAGCAATACCCAATGCCCATTCTTAAATTTATTAGTAGAATAGTCCTAGTTGTTTATGATTCTGCTTTCTTAAAACACGAAAAGCCCACTTCTTGTTTTTGAATTTAATGGCTCTTTACGTTGGAAAATTATTAAATACTCTGAGAATATCATAAATACATACTCCCTCCTCTCACATGAATTGTGAGTCCCACCATAAATTTAAATAGTAGGACTCATAGTTATATGAGAGGAGGGGAGTACGCATTTATAGTACTCCGAGAGTACTCAATAATTACCCATTTACGTTAAACAACACCGTTTTATAATTTAATGGCACGACAAAATCGAGATCATTTTACCATTAAAGAAGAGCTATATATGTAATTGAAAAATATATTAAAATCATGTTGTGTCATTTAAAAAAATTAATTAATTTTTTACTTTTTTAGCTTCTCTAAATAATACTTATTTTCCTTCTATTTGGTACCGCTAGTTAACCTGGAAAAAAGTAATTATTAGCTTCTCACATGAATTGTGAGTCCCACCATAAATTTAAATAGTGGGACTCATAGTTATATGAAAGGGGGGGAGTACGCATTTATAGTACTCCGAGAGTACTCAATAATTACCCATTTATGTTAAACAACACCGTTTTATAATTTAATGGCACGACAAAATCGAGATCATTTTACCATTAAAGAAGAGCTATATATGTAATTGAAAAATATATTAAAATCATGTTGTGTCATTTAAAAAAATTAATTAATTTTTTACTTTTTTAGCTTCTCTAAATAATACTTATTTTCCTTCTATTTGGTACCGCTAGTTAACCTGGAAAAAAGTAATTATTATATATAAATTTTAAAAATATTATGATTTTTTTTTTATCCTTAAAATATATTTGGACCACCCTAAATTTTTTGAGGCCCAACATAATTAAACAATAATTACTTGAATTAGAAAAAAAAAAAAAAAAAAAGATCTCTAAATTTATTACTAGCAATTAATATACAATTTTTTTGTTAAGAGTTTCAAGTTTCAACCTATGACGTCCGCTCCTAATGATAACTCTTTTATCGTCAGACAAATACATCAATTGATTTTTTATGTAGGCGGAGATTGAACCCCAAATCTCTTATTCAACCATTAGAGACTTTACTAACTGAGTTAACTAGAATTCACTAAAAATAAGTTAAATAAAAAAATTTAGTTCCTAAATCTCATGGGTAAACATTGCTTTGCACATAAAGCAAATAGAAAATAACTTCATCATGTGTCATACATAGTGAAAGGTCTCACCTTTATACCAAAGGATAAAGGTCAAGATAATGGCAACATCACTCACAAAGATCCAAAATCGACAAACAACACAGGTATATACATACTCTGCAGAGAATTAATTAATTAGTGGGTGCATTATTGGTCGCAAACTTTATAAATTCCACTAAAGCATTTATGAGTGACTCATCATGATGGCATGCTGATTCTTAATAGATGGAAAGAAAGTAATATAAATAAAATTTTATAGTTGGTCAAAAAGTAATATAAACGGAGGACTTTATAGCTAGCCACAATGAAGTTACTCTTTTCTTTCTTTTCAACCACGCAGAATGTAATAGTATTTGGCCTCCCAGCTGGAAGGAGAGAGTTTCGTTGACTGACTGGGCTTTCTTAGCTCAAAATGATGTTTCCTATCACTCTATCTACGTCCCAAGAGTTGTAATTAGTAATGTCAGTAGCCTAGCTAAGCTGGCAATTACTATGCCAATTCACTGCTGTATGGTCAATCAAAACTTTTTGTAGCTATATCTTTCTGAATGGTATCAAAAAAAAAAAAATCCACGCAGAATGGGTAGAGTCAAATTTCCACTCACGTACTAAAATAAAAAGTTTCCTCTAAAGCAAGTAAAAAAATTTTAATAAAAGCAAAATAAAATGTAATCAAAACTTTATACTGGTTACCACAAACTTACACTTTCTTCTCTTCTATTTTTTTAATGAGGGATTAAATTATTTGTATATTGCACTAATTAAGTTTATCATATATGTGGGTTTTAGCTAGTTTAATTGGTAAAATCTCTAATAGTTAAATAAGAGATCTGAGGTTTAATCCCCACTTACACCAAAAAATGATTGGTGTTTTGATCTAATGATATATAACTATCATCAAAAGCGGACACCATATATTAAAACTCTCTCTCAAAAAAAAAAAAAAAAAAAAGTTCCACCCATATGATATGACACATTTAAAGAAGAAAACCAAAAAGACAAAGTCAAGAGTAAATGCATTTAAGAATAACTAGTCGGGGGTATTAATTAAGGATAAAAGAAAAGTAACTTTAGAACTGTATCCAGAAGCATTGTTTTAAGAGGCTCTAGAGCTTTATAACCAATTGTACACATTTATGCCTTTTATTTCCCTCCTTGAAATAAAAATCTCCACAACAAAATGTTTTCCCTCTTCTCTAATTTATCTTCCTTCTAATTGTTTTACTTCAGTTTTAAATTTTATTTGAATGTACTTCTTGTATAAAATTGTGGTTCTAAGATTTATTAGGATATACTACGATTTATTCTTTTGAAACTATGTGTTGGGTTTAGTGGGCCGGTGGATTTTGTGATTTGGGTCAATGCAAAGCAAAGCATTAAAACCGAAGAGGGTAGAATTTTCCACCGAAAGCACCGGCATTTAATATCTATTGATGATCAAGCTTTTCAACTTTCCACAAAGTACTGGCTTTTCCATGTAGCATAAGTGAAAATGACTTGGAAGGAATCATGAGGACTTTTCTTTTCAGATCAATTCGCTAAAGGACAAGAAGGGGACATCAATCAGTTACCTCTTCTTTAGCGGAAGATGCTGAGAAATTATAATAGGGAGGAAAAGTTGTTTGGTAATGGCAGATAAAGTGGCTTTGTAGAGGTCACGAAGTGAATGGATTGCTTTTGTTTTATTAAAGTAACTAATCAAGATTAATACTGCAAGGGAATCTTTATCCAACTATCTGAACAATATTACATGGTATAGTTGAAATAACATTGGATTATTTATTTATTTATTTATATTTAAATTAAAAATAAAATAAAATCTGCAATAGATATGCTCTTTCTTTCTTTTTTTTAGGATAAAGTTTCAAGCAATTTCAACTTATAGTATCCGCTTCTGATGATTATATCTTTTATCATTAGAAGAAGACACTAATCGGTTTTTGGTATAGGCAAAAATTAAACCTTAGATATCTTATTCAACCATTAAAAACTCCGAACTTTGTATTGGCCTAATTTAGTTGTGGTTAACCAATTATGGGTCTGTAGGGTTCCAACTACAACGGAACCAAGGGAGTCCAGCGGGTTTCTGTTACATCAAATTAAAATCTAATGTTCACAAGTTATAAAAAAAGGGTAAATAAATAAATATAGAAGAAAAAATTATAATTCAAGAGGAAAAAGATATAAAACCGATCATCTACCTTTCAAAGTGTTATGAGTTTAACTTTAAATTATTTATGTTTTGATTTTTTTTTTTTCATAAAAATGTATAACTAATAAAATTTGGAACTAATTATATAAACTAAAAATATGATATTCTTTTCTTTAAAAGTTTAGACGCACAAATGGATACTATATGGTTTAAAATTGTGATAATTTAATTATTTTATGAGTCTAACAAAAATGGATATAAACTGTATTGATGATCATGGAATTATTAAAAATCATTATTGAGAATTATAAGAGGAATTTTGACTAAGAAAATACGATACAACTTACTCTTTTATATACTATCTAATAGATATACTATATTTTTATGAGTTTGCTAACATAAAAAATACTGCTTCATATTCTCATGAGTGGTATTTTATTATATAAATTGGCCTTAAATATTATATATAAAAATTATAATGCATGTGTTGTGCTTGTTCGCGTAAGCTCGTATAAATTTACATATGTTTGTGTGTATATAAAAATGAATGTATGTGGGTTTCTCAACTAGTAAAGTCTCCGATGGTTGAATAAGAGATTTAGGGTTCAATTCCCGCCTACACCAAAATCCGATTGATGTCTTGATCTAATGATAAAGAGCTATCATTAAGAGCGGACGATAGCTCTTGATACATGTATGATAGTTATAAATTTCTCCCTAGTGAACTTAAATCGTAGCTATGTTACTTTGTTCTAGGGGTCTCATATATGGATAGAAAATGAAATAGTTTGATGAGACAAATTTCTTATATCCAAAAAAACAAAAAAAAAAAAAATCAAATTATGTTGACCATTCCTTATAATAGCCTCTATATTATATTATAGAAAAGCAAAATAAAATGGAATTTTTTCCTAGTCACACACTCTAGTGATGACACTACACAGGGGTATGTTTTGATGGTAGGAATCCTTGTCCCAACACCTAGAGATGATTGGTTTGAGCGATAGCACCAGTAAGACCCGTGTAGTATACGTGGTATTACCAATTGCCATCGCGTGGTGTGGGGTCGATGAGCTCACACTAGAGACCCCCTTTTTTTTCATTCAGCAAAAAAAAAAAAAAAAAAAAACACTCACATTATGACAATATGTCTTCTATTTTCTCTATTTGTAAACTGGTCAAGTGATGTAATCTCTCACGAGATTAGAATCCACACATGCACATGTCTCACATGTTTGAGAATAGATGCCCCATCATATAATCTTTCCGAAAAATGGGTCATGGAGGTGAACACAAAAATCAAAAAGAGCACGAAAGTGCATAGAGTTTACCTCGCTCCATTGGATAATCTTCCCTGGAACTAGAAGTGGGCCAAAGTAGAACACTACAATCAAGGAGAGTAGAGTTTTCTCCCAATACTACTGCCTGTATTGATGATCAAATTCTACTAAAGCATTTTTGCAGTCCACACTATGATTTTTACTTCTAAATGGAAAAAAATCAATATCAACATACTTTTAGCAGATAACCATGAAGCTACACCTATTGTCCCACTTCCCATTTTTTTTTTTTTTTTTTTTAAAAAGCCGATGACCCCTAAAAAATTACTATTATAAAGTTTAATATAACCTTAGTATACAACAGATAATAGAACCAGTTGTTTTAATTGCAGGACTTCAGTGTATTGTTCGTGCAATTTACCTTCCTTTGTCTCACAAATTTTTTTCTTAACTTTTTTTAATTAATGGTTGAGATTAAAAAGTTTCTTTTTTGCAACTATCAATCTCAACCATTTTTAGTAATTGCATTAGTGATCTCAATCCATGCTGGCCACCAGGAAGTTAATTCCAATCGTGAAGCTTCCTACAACTTTTCTCAACTCTTCAACTTAATACTAATAGTTTTCCTCTTCGATTATTGTCTCTCTTTTTTTTTATCTTTTTCATTGCCTTGCAGTATCTTCATCATACATTGTCCTAGTGAAAGGTATGAACTTTGTACAAAAGGGAAAAGATTAATGGCAACATCACTCACAAAGATCAAAAAATGACAAACAATGTAGTTATATACACTAGCTTTTAACTCGCACTATGTGCGGGAACCTTTTTATTTACATTTGTTAGAAATAATTTTTTTTTAATAATATATAAATACACTTTCACCACGTATTAAACACCCAACACATATCTTCATTTACAAATCTAATTACAAACACCGTAGGCAGATATCAAAAACTAATTTAACCCAATTATTTAAAAGAAAACCAAATCTAATACAAATACCCAATACAGAATTTATTTTAAACCCAATACCATAATTAAAACCAAATCTAATTCAAATATCTAAATCTAAAACAATCCGACCAAGTCCACTTGAAGATGTTGATTCAACATCAGCTAATTTTTTCAACATCAGCTAAGGTAGATGAATAAATATCCTCCTTTTGAGACAAAGTGAGAGACAGAGAAATGAAGAATTTGAATGATGTGAGATTTGTTCCTGCTACCTTCCAATCGGCCAAATTTTTTTCCCCTTCTTATTTTTTGCCTATCATGTCCCTTTCATGAGGAATGAATATAGACCTTTGTAGATTTCGTTCAACCCCAACATTTATATACTGGACAAAGTAAATGTATCTTAGAACCTTGATAAGAAACTAAAAAAAAAAAAATCATAAATGCATATAGACCACAAAGTTTGATAAGAAACTATGTTTTGTTTAAGCTACCTTAGAACACAAATTTTCTCAACCTCATTAATTTAAGACACATATTCTCTATATACTATCCATTCAATAGATGGTTAATTCAATTTCACAACTCCTAATAAACCATACTAACTAAAAAAGAAAAAAGAAAAATCCTATTGAAGTCTAAACATATATGCATTTTTTTAACACATGACATACATACCAACCAAAAAACTACACAAAACATATTGTTTATAAACCAAATTATTAGCTGTATGTTAAAGGACAAAGAAAATGCTAATTTTGAGATTTTGATGAGATATTATATATGAGCACATTAGTTTCTATTCAAAGGCATGTTCAATTACAAAAATGATTTCTTAATTCTTTACTATAAGTGGCTAAAGTAAGATTCTACCCAAATTAAGCACAAATATTGAAGAAAGAATTTTGTGCTTGATCTGAGCTCCAAATCACAGTGGTTTCCAAATTAAATCAAGCCCCAAAGAAAGTAATGGAGAAACAGAGATAAAACAAATATAGATTCAAAAAGCAAAAAAACACTGGAAAGATGTCCATGTTCATCAGTTTGAGTAGTAATCCTATTGCCAAATATTTACCCTTTTTTATCCTTTATTCTCTATTGTCTCTTTCTGCATCATTATTGGCAGTATGTTTTGAGGAAGAATAAATTCTTTCAAACAATTGTGTGAACCTTTCACTTTGAGAGAGATAAAATACAATAGAAAAGTGACATATATTTTTGAAATGCTTGTGCAAAGGCACTGGTCAGGTCTTAATAATATTTGAATCTCATTTAAAAGTGACATATATTTTTGTAAATTAGATTTTTCGTTCCTTTCTTTATTTTGTTTCCCCCTGGTATATTTTTTTTCAGGCATTCAGGAGTTTAATAAAATATTTGTAATGTCAATTTTGAATGGAAAGGCTGGTATCAGCCTATCACTTCCATTGCCCCTAAGTTTTTTATGAACAATAGCTTGGATAACAGGCGGCAAACTCTGAATCTTGTACTCTTTTCTTAATGTGCTGCTTTGGTTTCATTGTGCGAAAAAAGAATGGCAAGACAAAGCTTTTTGTTGGTGTTTTAAACAGAAGTAGAAATCATGTGCTGGAAAGCAAGTAAACATCGACACTGGAAGCTCTCACTGCCAAAGGTATATTGATTTATTGTTCTATCCCATGTTTTTTTCTTACATTCAGAATTAGGCTTCTGGGTTGTCCTTATTTAGAAGTCCATAAACACAAGCTCATTAGTAAAGTCATGAGAGATAGACAGGTAGTTCAAAATGAATAAACTTGAATTCTAATTTGTATATATTTCCTTCTTGTCCTTTCCATATATTATGGTTTGCTTTATGTTAAAGTATGCAAAGGGGTTTTACTTATTTGGAACTTTTAAAAGGCTTTTTTCTTTTCTCTTTTTTTTTTGTTTGATCTGTCCAACAAAATAAGAATATCTCATACAGCTATTCTAAAAAGCTAAAATCATATACTTCCATTTTATCAGTCACCAAAAACAAAAAATTGTTGTGAATGGCTACATATTACTTGATTGTTAGACTTGATTTGTCATATCAGTGATTTACCATGAGAGAAGTATCATTTTGCAAACATTAATATATCATATTGAATGGTAAGTATTACTAAATGGCCTTGGCCATGTCCTGCTTTTATTTTTAAAGTTAGGAAATCACCATAAACCTCATTCTTCCATGTGATGCTTGTGCAGAAGCATTGGTGAGTCCTCAATAATATTTGAATCTTATTTAGAACGGACATAGCTTTTTCTGCTGCTTTTTCATAGTTATATTATTCTTTCTTTATTTCTTTCTTTTTTTCTTTTGTTTTGTTTTTTTTTCCCAAACATTTAGGAGTTTAATAGGTTACATCGTATGTGTGTGTCTGATGTCAAGTTTTGATGGAAATGGGTGCTGCCACATGTAAGTGCCCTGTTAAATTGTAATATAGATTGCTAAAAACTCCTTTTATGCAGGATTGTTCAGTTTTATTATATCGGTTTACTGATAAGCTGATATGGCCTCATACAACTCCTAAACATGGTGAGTGAAACTATATCTTATGCTATGAGGAAGAGGAAAACTTGGATCATTTATTCCTGAAGTGTAGTCTTTCTTGGGCTGTATGGTTTTGGTCAGATTAGACCCTTAGAACTTTGTGCATTTATCCTTGCTCTTTGAAGCAGTTGTTGACTTAGTGAATGGAGGATCTACATTTTCAATAGCAGGAATATGTGATGTTCTCTAGATGGTCGTATCATAAATCTGTTGGCCTTGTGGTACAACCTCAACAAAGTGATGTTTGAGGGTGCAAAACAGGCTGGCTTATGAATTGTTAATGCTCAGTAAAGCTTTTTTTTTCCAGGTATGCACAAGCCTATCATGCACATTTGGATTAGAGTAACTGTAGGAGAGTACCGAGGCAAGTGTGTCCAGTTGTGGAGGGATAGCTGGTGTTGCCGACAGTTAAGCAACACTGGCAAAGACGGTGCAGATGGAGTGGTTTTGCCTAAATCATGTTCTGGCAGGAAGATTTTGAAGGTGTTGCAGTTCTGCCATATGCAGCTGAGTAGCTGCTAGAAGCCTAGCTGTTTGTTTGCATCATTCATCTCTTATAACATTAAAGAAATTTTCACTTGATTGTCCCTTTGCAAATTATATGATGTGATCCATTTCACAGTTGATTTCAATGCTTAATTGTTGATAACGTGGCAACTTCTTTCATAATGGGAAATACTGTTTGGGATGATAGGTTACTAAAATAATAGTTGTATATGTGCATTAGGTATTCTTTGTGATTATGAAAGCTCAAAGCAATAACAATTTTGATTTATCTTATTGAAAAATCCAACCGTATAAGTTGCGAAGATGTAAATTTGAGATATTTAGATTTTAGTTGGTTTATACTTTAAAGTGTCTGCCTTAAGAACTAGTGCGCAGTCTTCATAAACTATCGTCTTCTATTATAAATTCAACAGATATATATACATATGAAGATTAAAAAAAAAAATACACATTTAATTTTGACATATTATTGATATTCAGCTAATCATTTTGTTAATGGATTTTGGTGAGGACTCAAATATAATCTTTATTCATTGCTGAGCCTCAGTTCTTTCTAGCTCTTGAGAAGCTTCCTTGGGTCCATGGTTATGAGAAAAAAGTGAGGCCTTTGGGGTCTTTGAGTTGAAGTGAGCTTGGGTTTTCAGTAATATTTGATTTTGGTGCTGAGCAAGATTAAGAGAGCCTTGCCCATTTTTGCTCTTTCAATGAAACACAGAGAGCTTTCCCTTTCTCTTTAATTGGTTATTGCTTCTTTGAATTACCCAGAGAACCCATGCCTTATGCTTCATTGAAACACCCATATTATTAGGCCACTCATATTTCAAGCCCAAAGTAAGTGTTAGTGAGACTGAAATCACAGAGCCATTTATCCAGTGACGTTCACTACAGTCAAAACTTCCGGGAGTGTCATTAGAGTGCCAGGGGTTCAGGTCTTTTGCAAGCAAGGAGTATTAGAGGAAATCACTATTGAAGGATTCCAAAGATTCTAGGACAATTACGGTAGGAAGGCAAGTGGCGCCCTTGTAGAGGTTATATAGAGTTTGTACCTCAATGGTGTCCCCTTAGTGGAACCAATGAAGTCACTTCATGATAACGCATGTAACAGATTAAGTTGCTATTACCAACCTCAATTTTTTGGACACCCTTTCATTAATTGGCATGTTCATTTTTTTAAAGAACAATTACGTTATTTGCAAAGTGATCTCATTATTCATTTTAAAAAAGCATAGTCATTAGTTTGAAAGGGTAAAGATTCTATGGTTGATGTCAAAGCAGCTCTAATATAAATAATCTTGATGTCAATTACGAACTTTTGCTTGCTCCTAGCCTTCACTTTTTTGTTTTTTTTCCCCTACATTATTTTTTACTCTCTTCATTTTCAGTTTCTAAATGTCTAAGTCACCCTATCTGTGTACTTCCATAGTTTATTTGCATCCTTTGCCTTTTGTCATAAAATTATTCCTACTTATCATAGAGAGACCAAAAAATAAAAATCAGCCTTACTAAGAAACCCCAAAAGAAATTACTCTAAATAAGAAAGAAAAAAAAGAGTAAAATAGAAACCAAGTGCAAACACAGTTACAAATCCTTATCATTGTTATCAATGACCTGAAGTGCATAATTATTTTGCACTCTGCTTATGTTAAATTAGTTAGTGGATGTATTAGTCATAAAGTTTCTAGATTCCACTAAGCATTTAAATAAAAATAACTTTATAGTTTTTCAAAAAGAAATTAGAGCAGGACTTCTAAGAAATTACAAGAATGTGTAGGAGTAATTGTCATCAAATTTCCACTACAGTGTTAATCCAAAAATAATAAAAATATGATAAAAGCAAGATAAAGCGTAAACAAGACTTTACTAGTTACCTGAAACTTAATCTTTCTTCTCTTTTATTTATTTATTTTTTTTTTTTTAGAGTGTTCCAAAATCTCTTATTCAACCATTAAAAACTTTACTAGTTGAGTTGACTAGAACCCACTTTCTTCTCTTTTTCTTAATGGGAGAGTAAAAATTTATATATAGTTCTAATAAAGTCCACTTCTCTAATTTATCTTCCTTCAACTTTTTTTAATTCAGTTTTAAATTTTATTTGACTGTACTTATTGTATAAATAGTGGTTCTAAGATTTATTTGGATATATTATGATGTATTCCTTTGAAACTATGGGTTGGGTCTAGTGGGTCAGTAGATTTTGTGATTTGGACTTGATGGGGGTTTGAGGATTGGTATGTGTTAGGAATCAAAATCTTGTGTTTATTTCCCTTACCTAATCTTGTGTCTCATTCTCTCACAAGTTTGAAAATAGTTTTGTCCCAATAGATAATCTTACCGAAAAAATGGGTCAATGCAAGGTCAACACAAAAATCCAAAAGAGCACCGAAAGCCCATACAATTTTCCTCGCTCCATAAGATTATTTTCCACTAAGCTTTTCAACTTTCCACTAAGCCTAGTATTTATAAATAAATAAATAAAAAGTTTTCCACTATAGCATTTATGCCGTCCACGATATGACGACGTCTAAATTGAAGAAAGCAATATTAACAAACTTTACAGCGGATAACTGTGAAGCTAAATTTTTGGTCCCACGATTTCTTTTTTGTTTAATTTTAAAGCCTATTGCGCCTAAAAACTTGCTATTAGAAAACCTTTTTTTTTTTTTTTTGGTGAGAAACTGCTATTAGAAAACTTAAGTTATTATAGAAAATTTTATGCTACAAAAAAAATATATATATTATTATAGAAAATTTAACATAACTTTAGAATATGTTTCAAAATATAATTGTAACTTTAATATATACATATAAAAAATACATTAAAAAGAATTTAGAAAGAAATAGAAATCCATAGAATTTTAAGATTTCAGTTTGCTGTTTAGAGAGAAATTCCTTATTATGTATGTTGATGACAACATATGGTGAGGCTGTCATTTTAGTCTCTCATAATTATCATCCTTTTTTTTTTTTTTTGAGAAAGTAATTATCTTCCATTTTGTTTAACATAGGCAAATAAGTTTCTCACTTTCACATCTACTTACTTTGTTTTAACAAAATGATTTGTTGACTCTCTCTTTGATTTCAATACAGCAATACCCAATGCCTATTCTTAAATTTGTTGGTAGAATGGTCCTAGTTGTTTATGATTCTGCTTTCTTAAAACACAGAAAGCCCACTTCCTGTTTTTGAATTTAATGGCTCTTTACGTTGGAAAATTATTGAATACTCTGATAGTACCATAATGCGTACTCCCCCCCCCCCCCCCCTCACATAATTGTGGGTCCCACAACCCCTTTACGTTAAACAGCGTCGTTTTATAATTTAATGGTACGACAGAGTCGACATCGTTTTGCCATTAAAGAAGAGCTATACATATAATTGAAAAATATATTAAAATCATATTGTGTCATTTGAAAAAATCCATTTATTTTTTACTTTTTCAGCTTCTCTTAATAATACTTATTCTCCTTCTTTTTGGTACCGCTAGTTAACCTCGAAAAAAGTAATTATTATATATAAATTTTAAAAATATTATGATTTTTTTATCCTTAAATTATATTTGGACCACCCTAAATTTTTTTAGGCCCAACAAAATTAAATAATAATTAATTGAATTAAAAAAAAAAAAGATGTCTAAATTTATTACTAGCAATTAATAAACAATTTTTTTTTTTAAGAGAGTTTCAGCCTATGGTGTCCGCTCTTGATAATAACTATTTTATCGTCAGACTAAGACACCAGTCTGTTTTTTATGTAGGCGAGAATTGAACCCCAGGTTTCTTATTCAACCATTAGAGATTTTACAAATTGAGTTAACTAGAACCTACTAAAAATAAGTTAAATAAAAAATTTTTGTTCCCAAATCTCACAGGTAAACATTGCTTTGCACATAAAGCAAATAGAAAATAACTTCATCATAGTGAAAGGTCTCACCTTTGTACCAAAGGGCAAGATTAATGGGAACATCACTCACAAAGATCCAAAATCGACAAACAACACAGCTATATACATACTCTGTAGAGAATTAATTAATTAGAGGGTGCATATTGGTCATAAAGTTAATAGATTCCACTAATGCATTTCTGAGTGACTCATCACAATGGCATCCTGATTCTAAATAGATAGAAAGAAAGTAATATGAATAGAGCTTTATAGGTGGTCAAAAGCAATATAAACAGAGGACTTTACAGCTAGCTAATAGGAAGTTATTCTTTTCCTTCTTTTCGACCACGCAGAATGTGTAGAGTCAAATTTCCACTCACGTACTAAAATAATAAGTTTCCTCTAAAGCAAGTAAAAAGGTTCTAATAAAAGCAAAATAATGTGTAATCAAAACTTTATACTAGTTACCACAAACTTACGTTTTCTTCTCTTCTATTTTTTTAATGTGGGAGTAAATTATTTGCATATTGCATTAATTGAGTTCATCCCATATGATATGACACGTTTAAGAATAACTAGTCGGGGGTATTAATTAAGGATAAAAGAAAAGTAACTTTAGAACTGTATCCAGAAGCATTGTTTTAAGAGGTTCTAGAGCTTTATAACCAATTGTACACATTTATCTTTTATTTCCCTCCTTGAAATAAAATCTCCACAACAAAATGTTTTCCCTCCTCTCATTTATCTTCCTTCTAATTGTTTACTTCAGTTTCAAATTTTATTTTAACGTACTTTTTGTATAAAATTGTGGTTCTAACATTTATTAGGATATACAACGATTTATTCCTTTGAAACTACACATCCCACCAGAAGATTTTGATTCATTAGAAAATACCCATTAGATAGTCTTTCTGGTCAATGCAAGGTCAACACAAAAATCAAAAAAGAGAACCGAAAGCCCATAGAATTTACCTCGCTTCTTTAGATAATAGTTTTCCCTGGAAGTGGAAGTGAACCAAAATAAAGCATTAAATAAATAAAAAGTTTTCCACTGGAGCATCTATGCCGACCATGAGGCAAAACCTATTGTCCCACTAATTTTTTTATTTTTTACGCCTATTGCCCCTAAAAACTTGCTATTACAAAACTTAAGTTATTATAGAATATTTAACATAACTTTAGAATATGTTTCAAAAAATAAATATAACTTCATTATATACATACAACTCATACATTAAAAAGAATTTAGAACATATGTCAAAAAAAGAATTTAGAACAATATAGAAATCCGTAGAATTTTTAGATTAAATTTGCTATTTAGAGAGAAATTCCTTATTTTATAGGTTGATGATGACAGATAGTCAAGCTGTCATTTTAGTCTCTTATAATTATCTTCCATTTCGTTTAACATTGTTGAATAATTTTTTGTCATTGTTTTCTCAGTATCACACGCACCTACTTTGTTTAAACAATTGATTTGTTGACTATATCTCTTTGGTTCCAATACCCAATGTCTATTCATAAATTTATTAGTATAATAGTACATTAGTACTAGTTTTTGTTTATCATTCTGCTTTCTTTAAAACATGAAAAGCCCACCGAGTGCAAAAACAGTACTACTCGTTGTTTATCATTCTTTATCATTCATAATATCCAATTTTGTTGCCTATTGTTTGTTGTTCATAAACTTTCAAAGTGCAAAAACAGTATGTGCATGCCACTGCAAACATTATAATTTCTATTAATTAATTATTAGTTCATGCAGTGCCCACCGTATGTTTGATTAGAATTGCCAAAGAGACTACAAAGTACAAACAATTTGACTTGAAAGAACACAGAATGACAAGAAAATACTTTTCGAGATGGCCACTTGTACACCTACTCTATTTAAAAATGATGTGGTGTGTTTATAGAGGATGTGAATTCTTGAACGTATTATTTTCTCGTTCATCCCAATCCATTTTCTTTTAACACACAATTACATAAGATAAGCTAATTAAATCCAGCTTTTTTTTTTTTTTTTTTTTTTCCTTTTGTTTTGTTTTTTACTTATGTATTTGAGGACTTCGAGTCTGCCTTTTGATTGGAAGATGCCTAGAATAAGAGGATGTAAATGCTCAACCCTTTAAACAACCAAGCAACACATGGCGAAGGGTTTATCATTAGAGCTACATTATAGTTAAAAAATAATTTTCAGTCGCTTATCTTGCCAGGACAGTTCCTGGAAGGAAAGGGCCATTTAACAAAACAAGTGTTGTTGACAGAAAACAGAGGATTTTCGCGAGATAAATCAAACTATTTGTTGATACCCATTTTGAAGAGACATTCTCTACAAGCTCGATTTGGCCGAATCTGACTTCCTTATGTGACCAATTCATGTATTATAATTTAATTTATTCTTTTAAGCAAGACCCAAACCCATGTAATATAAGGACAATTTGAGGGAGTGTGGCTTGGAGGGTATGAGTTGACTCTTTTTGGACATTTTGCATGAGCTTGAGCCATGCGTGTTGCAAAGTGAGTTGGGGATACTTGTAGCACCTAAAACTCATGGAAAGAGTTTGATACCCAAAAATTTCACTCAAATAGTGGTTTCTAGCTCTTGCTATGTGGCTGAAACCTTCAGCGAACCTTTTTTAGCCCCTAAGAGCAAGTTGTCTTCTCAGGCTAACTTTGGTTGCATATATAGGGCAGCTTACCAGAAGGTTGAATTGGTTGGGGAAGAGCATCGAATCTCATTTAGTCAAGCCTTTCCTCTTTTGATGTAAAAAGCAAGCCAACCCTTTGCCTAAACAAAAACAAACTGAACAGAAACATCAAATTAGCACCAAAGAGGTCCACGTCCTCATCCATTATCCATACACTGGTCCTAAGGACATCCAAAGCTTGCTATAAGGCCTCACAATCAAATCTAAACCAACTAATTCATGTTTTACTTTAAAGCAGAAATTTCAAAACAAAATCCCATACAACCATCAAGGAGTTAACACAATTTTGATTCCCAGGCATGAAAATGGTGGTACCAAGAACTCTTCTCACTCTCCCTCACCACCTCCCTCAAATTCTACTTCCTGCTCTGTGAAAAACAGTTTCAAACCTTTTGTCTTATGCATATTTTCTATCTCTTTATTGTTTTGCACTTTGATTTTATTATTGTGGTGCACCACTAGCCTCTATTCACTAGTAACTGGAATTTTGAGCTTGAATATCTCCATTTAAATGCACTTTGAAGATGGAATTTTGGGCTTGGATATCTCCATTTAGTTGCACTTCAAAGAATCCAAGGGGAGTTTTAGGCTTGTTCTAGCATTTTGGCCCTGGTCGCAAAAATGTCCCCAACACTGTCAAATTCATACCCAGCCTCTAAATCTAATATATGTCAAGTTAACAAATTTAAAATACGTATCTTTTTCAAAATTATTAAAAAGGAGAAGTGTTATTTGAGTTGAAATGCTAATCCGAACTAGATCCAATCCAAGCTTGGGGGGAAAAATTAATTTATAAAAAAATAGTATTCAATCCGACCCAAAGGCAGAAAGTGATTATTTTGATATAATTTTACGACTGGAGTAGGTAGAAATAAATTATTTACGCAAAGTTGAGCATGAAAATTACCCAACAAGTGGACTAGGAGGTCCAATTAGGAAACTTCTTCTTACAACTTTATTACACAGAAATTTAGTTGGCATGCACATACGAACATGCACACAACCGTACACAGTTCATGAGGAGGCGAAATTTCAGTTCTAATTTTAAAATAATGAAATGGTGTCTTGACTGAAATTGTATTTTGTACACGATTTCACACTGGTGTATAATTAACAGCGCCCATCCCAGCTTCTTCCTTAGATTATCTTCCTTTGGCTTTTACATTGTTAAATAATTTTCTGCATTGTTCTCCCACTTGCACCCCTACTTTGTTTAAACAATAATTTGTTGACCACACTGCAAACGAGACTGTCTGGATGTGCATGCTTGCATGTGACTCTGCCTCTTTGATTCCATTGCCAAGCAATTACATAATCTAAGCTGAATCTGGCTTTGAAATGAATAAACAAATTGGAAACAGAAGATGGGTTTAGCTAAAAAGGCCAAAACATGGGTGTGAATGACCATTCCATTTCCATTGTATAATAGGAACAGAAACTGGTACCTTTTCAAGTGGTCCTCGAGCTCTACAGTCGGCTGCTGCAATAAATAATAGACCTGTGGCACAACAGCGTTTTGTTTTCAGTTACTGCTATTATTTTACAAAGCGACGGACGTTTTGTTATTTGTAAAATATATTACACCCAAAAATTAAAAAAAATAAAATAATTGGCATGTTTAATGTTTTAGTTATTTGAGAATCATCTCTCTTCCTTATGCTACTCGTTTAATCCAAAAAAAATTAAAAACTTGTGATTTTTATAAACTAAACAGTGACTAGGGGTCATTTTGGTTCAGTGATTTGTGTTTACTAATTTGTGCTAGTTGCTCCCATAATGGAAGATTATTGGACTAGTTCGTGAGAAGAAACTGGCACATGGCTAGGAGACAAGAAGGCAAGTGCAATTGAAGGGTAAAATATGCAATCTTGTGGCCTGTTGTTTGTTGTTCAAAAATTTTCAAAGTGCAAAAACAGTATATGCATGCCACTGCAAACATTTAATTTCTATTAATTAATTATTAGTTAATGGATTGCCCACCATATGTTTGATTAGAATTGCCAAAGAGACTGCAATGTACAAACAATTTGATTTGAAAGAACAAAGAATGGCAAGAGAATGCTTTTTGCTGGTGTTTTAGAAAGCAGAAGAAATCATGTGTTGGACAATACGTAACCAACCATAAAAGATGTAATTGCTTTAGAATTCAGACATACCACAAAGAATGGAAGATTATTGGACTGCAATGTACAAACAATTTGTTTTAGAAAGCAGAAGGAATCATGGATCTGCAATGCTACACATCACATAAACTATATTATAAATCCAATATCAGCTAGCCTGTTACAGTCATCGATTCATTAATGGAAGGAAAAATGTCAAAGGTTTGAACACATGACCTAATCCTCAATGAACTTGGATGCAATCATACGTCCAAGATTAAATATTGATTGAGACGTTCAGGTGCAATGTCAGCCAATTCTGAGCTTAAAAGGAATCCTCAAAACTATTTAAGCGTAACGATGTTGTCTTGTTATATAGAAATTGTACTATTTCCTTCTTCTCTGCTACCCATAAAATGCACAAAGAAATCAAAACTTACCAAAGAACTGAGTGAAAATGCGTGTGAAGAAGTTCAAGTTATGGGAAACATTGTAGGCCATGGCAGGTGGAAGAGGTTTCACGATGGTGTCAATACCGAATACTCGTTGAAGAAACTGCATATACAAAAGATGTATTATATCTCAAACTCAATTATGAATGGATTTAGATGGCCCGCCCCCAAGGGGGAGGGACCTTAAGAAAATAGAGGAGTAAAGATATTATTGAGAACCAAATAAACAAAGACGTAAACTAGTAGACTGTTAACTTCAAGCGGTGAATGACGCATAAGCTATAAAAATGTCAATTGACAGGAAAACAGAACATGCTATAATTTCAGTAATCTACAATCATGGAAGATTCAAATATGTAACCACACTTCATGAAACTGAGGCTTCAATCATATTAACAGCCAACCAATACTGTCAATAAAAAATAAAAAAAGGAATTCTGCCTGAAGAAAACAAAATAACATAATTTCCAAATCAAATTGAATACATAAAGACAAAGCATCTTACGACTTCCAGAACATGATAACGACTGACAGTCTCATCAGCAAACCTGGTCTCACTCTTTGCTGATGATGGGCCATTTTGGCAATATACACTTACAGGAAATCCACCCTAGAAGATGCAAGCTATAATGGTCTTCTAACACTATAATGGTCTCTCCCTCATTTATGCTAGTGAGTTAGAAGCCCAAACTCTTTAAGTGGTCTCTCTATTGTGGACAGAAAAAAGTGCTGTCTTTTGCAGAAGACAAAGGGTATTGGATACAGCAAGTCCTGAAATTTTAGATACGGGAACACAAGTCATCAAGAAACAAAAAGAAAAACCACAAAACAGAAACAGAGACCTGGTAGTTACCTCGACAAGGGAATCATCGATCGTTGTCGTCTTGGAAGTCTTCTGTGGCTTCCTCTTCGCCCCTCCATGCCGCCGATGACATCAACTTCTTCTTCTTCTTCGCTGTTGTCATTGTCATTCAATTGCGTTTACAGAGAGGGGGTAGTGTTGACTCGGAATACGTAATAGAAAGAGTTATTACGGCGAGATTTGTTTGGTCGTTACAGCTCCATCAGTGGCCTTTTAGTAAACCTGTTGTAACGCATTCTATCACATAAGCTTATATGAAAACCAAAGTGGACAGAATGGACCCAATAGGACCAAAGAGGATAGAAAGGACCGAATAGGATTGAAGTGGACCAAAGTGGACTGATTAGGACCGAATAGACCAGAGTAGACCGAATATAGAGCAAAGTGGACGAAATAAGACCGAACGAACAGAAATAGATTGAATAGGACCAAATAAGACTGAAGTGAGTTCAATTGGTCAATAGTTTGATCCATTAAAATGTATGCTTAATAAGTCTCTATATAATTTAAAATTCGTGATATTTGAAATATCCTAAATTGCACAAACAAATATTTTGTTTTTGGTTTTAGGGTCAAATACAGTTGGTCTAAACTTTATACCCTCAAAACAATTTTAGTCTATAAAATTTAAAATGATTGCTTTTAGTAAAATGACATGACCAAACTAAAAACAAAGTGTGTACATGATTGTCTTAGGTTTGAGAAACTTTTTATTCTATATTGACCTCATCAAGTTGAGAAATTTCTCACCCAAGCTAACATAATCCAAAATAGCTTTAAAATTTAACTCAACCCAACCTGTAAGGGTCAGATTGGAGCCATTTGGTTTGGTAAGGTCTAATAAAAAAAAATCATTAAATCATTTAAATTCATTATTGAAAAAAATATTACAATATAGCCTAATATTTGAATTATATTAAAAATATATCAAAATATTAAAATAAATCAAACTATCAAAATTATACCAAGTCTCTAAATATAAAATGAACCAAGTTAACAATTTTAAAATACATAAATTTTTTTAAATGATTAAAAAGGAGTTGTGTTATTTGAGTTGATATGCTAATCCCAACCAGACCCAAGCCATGCTTTTTTTTTTTTGGGGGGGGGGGGGGGGGGGCGAATTTAAATTAAAAAAAGTTTGTAATCAACCAGACCCAAAGGCCAAAGTCATAATTAGGAAACTTCCTATGTCTTTATTACACAGAAAATTAGTTGGCATGCCGCATGTTCAATCTTCTAAAGAACAATCCAAAACCCAATGCCCATTCTTAAATTTAACAAGAAATTTAGTATAGTACTAGTAATTGTTTTTTATTCTTCTTCTTTAAAACATGAAAAACCCACCACGGAAGTTCCTTTTCTGAATTTAACGGCTCTTTGAGTTAAATGGCACCGCTTTTCTTATTTATTGCCACGACGTTGTTTTGTCTTCAGTTACTACTTTTATTTTATGAAGCAACATTGTTTTGTCATTGTTGGTCCTTGCCAGATGTCAATGCCTCATTGGCTCCACGTTATTTGTAAATTTTGTTAGTTCTGTTAGAGTTACAACGGCTAGTTTGTTAGTTATATAAATAGATCTCTGGTTGCAATTGTCATCGAGTGATTTTTTTCCTCAAATCAAATTTCTGTTGTTTTCTCTCTCTATTTTGCACGCTTTTTTCATGTTACTTTGTTTACTGTTAAATATTAGCATAAAGATGTGTTATACCATGTTATGTATGCTAGAGTGGATGCGGAAGAGGAAGCATAGAAGAGGAACACTGAGAACACGAGGGTTACGTGGTTCAGCCTTGACGGCCTACATCCACGGAGGAATCCCTTAAGGGCTACATCTTTATTATCTGAGAGTGTAGTACAATAACCTATGTTACAATGAACCCTAACATGAGTATATATAGACGACTAAACCCTAGACTACTAGTACAAGGAGGAATGGGCTTGGGCCTATTACATTGGGCTAATATGTCTAATATATATCTCTTACACCCTCCCTCAAACTCAAGGCGGAAGCTCGATGAAGGCTTGAGGTTGGATAAGCATGAGAAGATCACTTGGAGATGCCTTGAAGAATGCCTTTGAAGAAACCATAATGAAGAATGTGCCAATTGACTGATTTCGGAGTCTCAAATGCAGAAACAGGGCCCAAAATCGGAATCTACGCGAAAAACTAAGCAAGATAGGCCCTTTTGGAAATTTTGACTTTTGGTCAAAGGTCAATGCAAAAAGTCAAAGTCAACTGATCCAGAGTCAAAGTCAACAGTCAAAGTGCTCACGGGTCAGATCCGGGTGGTCCGGGTCGGGTCGGTCCGGGTCAACGATCAGCTAGGTTACGTGATTTAGCCTTGACGGCCTACATCCACGGAGGAATCCCTTAAGGGCTACATCTTTATTATCTGAGAGTGTAGTACAATAACCTGTGTTACAATGAACTCTAACATGAGTATATATAGGCGACTAAACCCTAGACTACTAGTACAAGCAGGAATGGGCTTGGGCCTATTACATTAGGCTAATATGTCTAATATATATCTCTAACATTTACCGTGACATTCAATAAGTGAGAACACTGAGAAGGAGAAGAAAATTGCAGGTGAGTTTCAATTCAAGGTTTAGAAACATAAATAGTGGTAGAGTATCATAATTTATTAAGATAGTAGTTGTATATGTGCAGTTATTCTTTGTGATTAGGAAACCTCAATGTGAAAAAAATTTCGAGTTATCTTATTGAGATGCAACAGTTTAAGTTTTAATAATGTAACTTTGAGATGCTATCTGTCTTTTATTATTAACTTAAAAGATATTTATACATATGAAGATGAAAAATACATATAACATGAAAATTTTAACTCTAAAGAAATTGAGTTGTAAGACAATTTTCCTTACCAAGTCATAGTCATGCCTTAAGTCATGTTGTTTTAACAAGTTGATGAATATTAGTCACCATTAGGTTAATCTATGTCAGTGTGTCCTATTTTCCTCTTTCCAAAAGCATGGAAACTAGAGAATGGTTAAACACTAAAATCAAAAACAATATAGAAAGTAAATCATAGCTAAACACTATAAGGTAAAAAATGAATATAGAAAGCAGATAGAATTTTCAGCGAAAGTTACTGCATGCATTATTTATCATATTTTTTCTCAAAAAATAATCATGTAGTCCACACTATAATTTGAAGTAGCGGTGTAATCGTTGTAGTTCAGTCGGTTTGAAGTGCGATTTTTCCACTGAACCAAAATTTTTTATTTGACCAAATTTGGCACCGACACCGAACTAACTGGATTACGATCGATTCAGTTCGGCCGACTTTTGATTTCTTCCAATTTCTTAGAAACCAAATAGATAAAAGGGAAAAAAAAAAAAAAAAGCCTATTTCCCTTTGCTTTTCCACATTTTCTCAGCAACCAAACACCAAGCACAAAAAAAAAACTCAAAATCATGTATATATTCAGAGATCATACCAAAATAAGAAAATATATATTTCCCTTTGCTTTCCCACATTTTCTCACCACCCAAACACCAAGCACCAAGCAAAGTAGCAAACACACACCAAAAAAAAGAGAGAACAGCGAAGAAACATATTGGCGAAGAGGTGTACTGAAGCAGCTTGAGAGAGAGAGAGAGAGAGAGAGAGAGAGAGAGAGAGAGAGATTGGAGGAAGAGAATGACTAGAGAGGGAAAGGGGAGAATAGCTGCTATTGAAGTGAGAGACAAATGTTGAAAAATAGGATTAATAAGGTTATAAAGCAAACCCAAAACAACGTAGTTTTGGTAATAAGGAGAGAATAAATAAAAAAACTCTTATTATGGGTCGGACCTGGCTAACTGGTGGGAATGCGTGTATCCTTGCCACTAGGATATCAGGAACTTTCTTAATATAATTTGTACAAATTAATATTTAACATATTTCGGTTCGGTTTCAATCGGGTCGATATATTTGGGTGGGACATCGAAACCGAAACCAAACTAAAATTTTGGCAACAGTTTGATCGGTTTCAGCTGGTTTTTTTGGTTTCTCGATTTTGTGCACACCCCTAATTTGAAGAAAGCAATATCAAACGAAACTTCAAGGCAGGACTTAATGTCCTATTGTACTCTTTCCAAGATCATGGAAAGTGGGCTATGCTTTAATATGTTTTTCCTGTTTTCTTAATTATTACTTTAGATTTTGGGTTTTAAAATAGGAAAATTGACATTATTTTCTTCAGATTCATTTCCAATTTTATGGTTTTGGAAGAATCGCAATATGGGGTATCACACAAACATTGATTTTTAATCTGTTGGGTGACTTTCGTCAAAACTACTGGGAAAAAAAAAACTAAAGTAAAATAAAATATGCGATGGCTGTACTCTTTCTTCGGCCATTGTATTGGGCCTATTGGTCGTGGTAAACCAATTATGGGCCTATGGGGCTCCAAGGGAGTCTAGGGGGTTTCCTATTGTATCAAATCAAAATTTGAGATTGAAAAGTTTTTTTTATTTTTAAAGGGGTAAATAAATAAATATATAAGAGAAAAGTATAATTCAAGAGAAAAAAAAAAAGAAAAAAAAAAGATACAAAACCTATTGTTTACCTTTCAAAAGTGTTACGAGTTTAACTTTAAATTATTCTATAATTAAGTGACCAACCTCTATCCTGTGAACATAGACAAAAGCATTGTGTTTTTGACAAGAGTATTGGACACAACATCCTATTGTCTTCTTTTCACGGAAAGTGGGTCATGCTGCTCCTAAGCCTTCCTTGATGACTGAGTTAATTTTTTGATTTATTGATTTTGAAACAACTGAGTTAAGTTTGACAAAAAAAAAATTGATAAATTACACAAATTTCCCTTGAACTTCTTCAGCATGTATTTTCACCGAAATCCTCTCATAATAATAATAATAATAATACAGTTTTTTTTTATAAGAATAATTGTGGGGACCGGCCCAGAATAACAAGTTGGCTGGGCCTTGGGCCCGTCCGAGGACGATTATGTTCGAGGAGACGTCGCAGCCCATAATCACTGCCCAAGCCAACTGGGCGAAGAAAACACGTTCGAGGAGTAATTACTCCTCGGAAATTCCAAAGTCCAGATCAATGATGCATCCCAGTTACTGTGGCCCTTACTCCAAACATGTAAAAAGAAAGAAGGCTCAAAATATCCCAGCAAAGGCTGTCACCACCACATTAAATGCACCACAACTACTCTCCTGGCCGCATTAATGAAGAGAAGACCCTTGAACAGTGTTACCTTAGTCACTGCAACTCATAAAGAACTAGTAAGGGCGTCTGATGGGACAGGTACTCAAGTAGGGGTTTTGGATGATCAACAAGTGTAGGGCCCAGATGATAAAAGAGAGCCTATATCATATGTAAGAGTCCCCAAAAAGAGGGGATGGGAAAAAGAGGGAGGAGAGAAGAGAGAAAAGCAAGAAGTGATTGTATGAAGGCAGGTCCATGAATAAAACTTCCACTTTCACATACATTTTCTGGATTTATGTTTCTACATCCACTAAGAACATGCAACGAGTCGTCTGAGCCAACTGGAACCGAGTCCTTCAGCCCATACTCTACAAAACTTCATTGTGTGGGACTTCTTGGGCCAGGGCCTAATCTTCCAGGACCGGGTTAATGAAAATCGTGTCCCTACAATTGGCGTCGTTTGTGGGAAGAACTAGGGTATCAACTAGCACAACGGTCGAGCATGGCAGAACTAGGTCCGCACCAGGAGAATCCTCACCAAGCTAACTCCCAACAGACACAACCCATTGAGCCCAGAGGCAAAATAACCCTGCCAACCCAGGTGGCAGAGGGAATCGCGAGGGAAGAGTGCATACTATCCAGATGAGCCAGAGTCACACTCAGATAGGTAGTCACGTATCCCAGAGGTGAAATAGTCATCAGGCCATGCAATGAGAGATAGATAACCTGAAAAGGAAGTTACGACGTGTGCAGCGAAAACGATCTCCCTCTAGCTCAGATGAGTCCTCTAATGGGGAGGATGCGAGTTACCGACGGAGGTCAAGGACCCCCCCAAGTGAAACCTTTTCTTACGAAAGGGAACCACGCCCTGTACGGAAATATGAGAGCCCATCCAGCAAGGGTTCGGGAAACGATGCTATGAAGAGGGTGCTAGACCAGATTTCAAGGTCACCCTTCATGTATAGAATCGAAGGGGCTAAGCTGCCTCGACACTTCAACCAACCAGCATTCTTCATCTATAACGGCCGAGCAGACCCGGTAGAGCACGTGAGTCAGTTTAACCAAAAAATGGCTATCTACTCGCAAAATGAAGCCCTGATGTGCAAAGTCTTCCCATCCAGCTTGGGACCAATGGCGATGAGGTGGTTCAACAGCCTGAAGACAAACTCTATAGGCTCATACAAGTAGCTCACTCAGGCTTTCTGCTCCCGCTTTATTACAAACACCAGAGTCCCTCGACCCCTCAATTCGCTATTGTCCTTATCCATGCACGAGGGAGAGACCTTGAAAGCATATTCGGATAGATATTGGGAGGTGTATAACGACTTAGATGACAACTATGATGATGTTGCTATCAACACATTCAAAAGCGGTCTCCCCACCGAGCATGGCTTAAGGAAATCGCTCACTAGTAAACCAGTTGCCAACGTTCATCAGTTGATGGATAGGATCGACAAGTACAAAAGGGTGGAGGAAGATCAGCTGCAAGGAAGGGGAAAGGAGAAGGTCATCCCCCCTAAAGCAAACGATTTTAGGTCGGAACGGTATAACCATAACCAGCCGAGGAGGGATTTTTCGCGACAGGCTAGACAGAGTAACACGCAAACGGTGAATGCCGTGTTTAAGGAACCAGTACAACAGGTGCTGGAGAAAGTAAGGAACGAGCCCTATTTCAGATGGCCAGGAAAGATGGTTGGAGACCCTTCCAAACGTAACCAGAACCTGTACTGTCACTATCATCAGGACCATGGGCATACCACTGAGGATTGCAAGAATCTATGGAATCACCTAGATCAGTTGGTCCGAGAAGGGAAACTACGTCATCTTCTGCACCCCTCGAACGGCCATCCCGGTCAAGCAATGCAAGAGCCTCGAAAGGATGTGTCATTAAGACCCCCCACCGGAATGATACATGTCATCCTCGCCGCACCAAGAAGAACTGGACCACCCCTCTCCAAGGTACTGGTCGTTGATTGGCTCCCCTTCGAGGATAGGCAAAGGGAACCCAAAAGGTCAAAAAAGGGAAGCTCTTTGATACTAGGATTCTCGAACGAGGATAAGAGAGGAACTATCTAACCTCACGATGATGCCTTAGTGGTTACGTTAAGAATTGGAGGCTTCAATGTGAAAGGGGTGTTGGTAGACCCAGGAAGTGCGGTAGAGATAATGTACCCTGATCTATACAAGGGGCTGAACCTGAAACCAGAGGATTTGACAACTTATGACTCCCCCCTTATCAACTTTGAAGGGAAGACTGTTACACCAAAGGGGTAGATCAGACTACCCATACAGATTGGATCGGAGGTGGTGGAGGTAAATTTTATCGTGGTCGACGCTTACTCACCCTACACCGCGATAGTTGCCAGGCCATGGATCCACGCCCTAGAAGCCGTATCATCCACACTTCACCAAAAAGTAAAATACCCATCTAAAGGACAAGTAGAAGAGATTCGTGGAGATCAGGCCATGGCCAGGCAGTGTATGGTGGCCGCCATCTTACATCGGTCCTATGCCGAGTCCTCGGCCCCTGAGAGCTTATAGCAACCAACCGCCTCAGTAGGGCAAGACGATGGGCTAGCCGAGGAGATAAGGTGTGAAAGTTTAGATAAATTCGCTGTCAACAACGATCCGGAGAAATTTTTCCAGGTCGGCTCCGAGTTGCCTTCTCAAGAAAAAGAGGAACTGGTCAGATTTCTCTGAAGAAATGTCGATGTGTTTGCATAGGACGCCTACGACGCCCCGGGAGTTGATCCCAGCCTTATTTGTCACCACCTGAACGTTATCCCATCTTCCACTTCGAAGAAGCAACCACCCCGACGCCCCTCAAAGGAACATGCTAGTGCCGTAAGAGACGAAGTGGCAAAACTGAAAAAAGCAGGGGCTATTAAAGAGGTCTTTTACCCCGAATGGTTGGCAAACACGATGGTGGTAAAGAAGAAAACAGGGAAGTGGAGAGTCTGCGTGGACTTCACGGACCTAAACAAGGCGTGCCCAAAGGACCCATTTCCCTTACCACGAATCGACCAATTGGTGGATGCAACCGTGGGTCACCCTCGAATGAGTTTCCTGGACGCCTTCCAGGGCTATCATCAGATACCCCTTGCGTTAGAAGACCAAGAGAAGACGGCTTTCATGACGCCCATCGGAAATTATCACTATAAGGTGATGCCGTTTGGACTAAAGAACGCAGGGTCAACCTACCAAAGAATGATGAACAGGATGTTCGAACCACAGCTGGGCAAAATCATTGAGGTTTACATAGACGATATGGTTGTAAAGAGTAAAAGGGTGTCCGAGCATGTGAAAGACCTTGAAATAATCTTTGCTATCTTAAGGGAGCACAAGTTGCGGCTCAATGCATCCAAATGTTCATTCGGGGTCGGGTCTGGGAAATTCTTAGGGTATATGGTAACCCACAGGGGAATAGAAGTAAGTCCCGATCAAATCAAAGCAATTAACAGCCTACAGGCTCCTCAAAATTCGAAAGAAGTGCAGAAGCTCACTGGCATGATCGCAGCATTAAACCGATTCATATCACGATGAACGGATCGATGTCGACCTTTTTACCTCTTGATAAATAAGTGGAAAGGGTTTGAATGGTCGGAGGATTGTGTTCGGGCCTTCCAGCAACTTAAGGAATACCTATCACGACCACCCATCATGTCCAGCCCTGAGGCAGACGAGGTACTGTTTGCATACGTCGCTGTAGCCCCCCATGATGTAAGCCTGGTACTAATACGGGATGATAATGGGGTGCAGCGACCGGTTTACTATATGAGCAAATCATTACATGAGGCTGAGGTGCAATACCTACCTTTGGAAAAAGCAATTCTAATAATAGTACACGCCACACGAAAGCTCCCTCACTACTTTCAGGCACATATGGTCATCGTTCTAACTCAGCTTCCCCTTCGAGCGGTGCTTCGAAGCGCCGACTACACAGGAAGGATCGCCATGTGGAGTGCGCTTTTGGGGGCCTTTGATATTAAATATATGCCCAGATCCTCCATCAAAGGTCAGGTCCTCGCAGACTTGGTCGCGGAGTTTGCTGAACCCTCTATAGAAACAATAACCGAGAAGAAAGACATGGATGGAAAGTCGGTTGGTACAATTTCAGCAGGGGGGACGTTGCATTGGAAGGTCTACGTGGATGGCGCGGCCAACCAGAGAGGATCTGGAGTTGGGATAGTTTTAATATCGCCGGACGGTACTGCCATTGAAAAATCACTAAGACTCAGGTTCTCAACAACGAACAACGAGGCCGAGTACGAAACCTTACTTCAAGGGATGGCGATGGTTCAAAGATTGGGCGGAAGGGTAATAGAGGCATTCTCGGACTCTAAATTGGTCGTCGGCCAAGTGATGGGTGAGCTGGAAGCTAGAGATGCTAGGATGCAAGAGTATCTAGGACAAGTCAAACGCCTACAGTCGAGTTTTGAGTCCTTCAATCTGACGCACATTTCCAGGAGCGTGAACACCCATGCAGACTCGCTGGCCACTCTCGCCATATCCTCGGCGCATAATCTGCCGCGAATGATCCTTGTCGAAGATCTAGTCCAAGCGAGTCCCATTAGAAGAAACCCGGCCCAGGTCCATCAGATCAGAAAGAGTCCCAGTTGGATGGATCCCATAAAAAACTTCCTCCAAAACGACATCCTACTAGAGGGAAAATTGGAGGCCGAGAAGATACATAGGAATGCTCCTCGGTTCTGGCTATCGGAGGACCACAAACTATATTGGCGCTCCTACTCTGGGCCATACCTACTCTGCATACATCTAGAAGAATCCGAGTCTTTACTTGAAGAGTTGCACGAGGGGATTTGTGGAAGTCACACCGGAGGGAGGTCGCTAGCACACAGGGCACTCACCCAAGGATACTGGTGGCCAAACGTGCAAAGAGAGGCCCAAGAATACGCCGAGAAGTGTGATCAGTGCCAGAGATTTGCCCCAAATATCCACCAACCCGGAGGGGTCCTCAACCCCCTCTCTAGCCCCTGGCCGTTTGCACAATGGGGTCTTGATATTGTCGGTCCCTTCCCCAAAACTACGGGAAACAAGCGATACATAATAGTCGGAACCGATTACTTCACCAAATGGGTGGAGGCTGAACCTTTGGCCAACATTAGGGACGTGGATGCCCAAAAATTCATCTGGAAGAACATTATTACCCGCTTCGGAACTCCACACACACTCATTTCAGAAAACAGTCTCCAATTCAACAGCAAGAACTTTAGGGAGTATTGCCGCGAGTTTGGGATCATTAACCGATATTCCACTCCCGCTTACCCCCAAGGAAATGGGCAGGTCGAGGCCGTGAACAAGGTCATAGTGAACGGACTGAAGAAAAGATTGGACGAGGCAAAGGGGAGATGGGTAGAAGAGCTCCCACACGTCTTATGGGCCTATCGAACAACGCCGCGACGGTCAACCGGTGAAACCCCCTTTTCGATGACTTATGGGGCTGAGGTCGTGTTCCCAATCGAGAACAACTTTCCCACACTGAGGTCTAACTCATTTACCCCAAACAGTAACGATGAGTTATTGGGAAGAAGTCTAGACCTAGCCGAGGAAAGAAGGGAAAAAGCAACGATCCATATGGCCTATTATCATTAGAAGCTAAGACAAGGATATGATGTCAATGTTAAACTGCAACCTTTAGGTCCGGGTGATCTCGTAATGAGAAAGATTCTCGGCAGCGTAAAAAACTCCTCTTGGGGCAAGCTGGGCCCAATTGGGAAGGACCGTATCGCATCACATCCGTGGCCGGGATAGGCGCTTATTATCTAGAAGATTTGGATGAGAAAACTGTACCTCGACCATGGAATGTAAATAACCTAAGAAGATACTATTATTAATGAAAATGGCATTGCCCATGTTTAAACAGAACCTAAGTCCTGCATGGCTCCTCGGACCACAGACTTAGGGGAAATTATTACTTATGACAATTTATCCATGTTTTAAACAGAACCTAAGTCCTGCATGGCTCCTCGGACCACAGACTTAGGGGAAATTATTACTTATGAAAATTTATCCATGTTTTAAACAGAACCTAAGTCCTGCATGGCTCCTCAGACCACAGACTTAGGGGAAATTATTACTTATGACAATTTATCCATGTTTAAACAAAACCTAAGTCCTGCATGGCTCCTCGGACCACAAACTTAGGGGAAATTATTACTTATGGCAACTGTTCATAGTTTTAAACAAAACCTAAGTCCTGCATGGCTCCTCGGACCACAGACTTAGGGGAAATTATTACTTATGGCAACTATTTATAGTTTTAAACAGAACCTAAGTCCTGCATGGCTCCTCGGACCACAGATTTAAGGGAAATTATTACTTATGACAATTTATCCAAGTTTTAAACAAAACCTAAGTCCTGCATAGCTCATCGGACCACAGACTTAGGGGAAATTATTACTTATGGCAACTGTTCATAGTTTTAAACAGAACCTAAGTCCTGCATGGCTCCTCAGACCACAGACTTAGGGGAAATTATTACTTATGGCAACTATTCATAGTTTTAGACAGAATCTAAGTCCTGCATGGCTCCTCGGACCACAGACTTAGGGGAAATTATTACTTATGACAATTTATCCAAGTTTTAAACAGAACCTAAGTCCTGCATGGCTCCTCGGACCACAGACTTAGGGAAAATTATTACTTATGACAATTTATCCAAGTTTTGAACAGAATGTAAGTCCTGCATGGCTTCTCGGACCACAGATTTAGGGGAAATTATTACTTATGACAACTGTTCATAGTTTTAAACAGAACCTAAGTCCTGCATGGCTCCTCAGACCACAGACTTAGGGGAAATTATTACTTATGACAATTTATCCAAGTTTTAAACAGAATCTAAGTCCTGCATGACTCCTCGGACTACAGACTTAGGGGAAATTATTACTTAAGGGAAATCATTTCAAGGTGTACGCGCAGTCTAACATCATTGCAACCCTTATTCAAATTCGCTGCGCGGCATCCTTTTTATCTCGACCGTTTATATTTATTTATATCATTGCAAACGTTAAATAAAGGGATGGTACCAACATACTATATAGAAAACAAAGAGAACATTCTATATTAATATTCCAAGGTCAATACAAAGAGAGGTCCTTACAAAAGAACACAAAAACAGGATGACTCTCATTCAAAAAAAAAGAAAAAAGGGGGAAGTACACAAATTAAAAGCCTAAAGGCTAAGCCTTAGCAGGAGGATCCTTCTTCTGCTATGGCTGAGGAGGAGGAGCCTCGGAGATAGAGTCCATGGCAAGATCCTTCGCTTTGTCAAGTACAGGGACGGCATCAGGCACCGCCAAGTCCTGCACAGAAGCTGCTTGGGAGCCATTAGGATTCTCTCAGATCTCCTGAGGATAGAAGACGTTCTCAGGCAGTCTCAGCGCTGAATCCGTAGGAATTCCTACAGCATCAAGGGCGTGAGCCCATGAGATGCTGCAGTAGTCCCTACACACCTCGAGGATCTCCTCGGATAGCCTGGCCTCTATTTCTTGGATCCCGAGCTGATGAGAAGCTTTCTTTTCAGCCTCTACAGCCTCTCGGATCAGCTGAGCCTCTTCTTTAACCCGCCGAATCTCGTCCCCAGCTTTCTGCAGAGCGGCCTTAAGTTCCAGTACATTCTACTTCTCAGTAGCAAGACTGGTTTCAGTTACGCACAATTTCTGGCGCTGATCCTCGGCCTGGGTTTCAGCACTCTTTAAGCTAGCCTCCGCGCTCTTGCATTGTTTTTCTGACTCTTTGAACTTCTCCATCAGTTCAAGGATTTCTTGCTTAAGGGACCCTACGGTCTTCTCCACCTCAGTCCGAGATTGAACCTCAGCCTCAGCCAAGCTGCGGTTGCTGCGGCAGAACTCCTCAGCCACAAACACCTGTTGGGTGATTTGCCAACAAAACAAAACCAAAGTTAGGATAGAATGCAACAACGTTGATGGCTTAATAAAAGGGTGCAAGAATGGCTTACCATCGCGAGGTCCCTCTTAAGGGACAGAAAAAGCTCGGGCTGGGAGAAACGCCTGTAGGCCTCCATATCCCGAGGAAGGAGCACTGGCTGCTCCAGGGCCTCAGCTGTGTAGCCCGCTCTGCCCCTGTTGTACTTTCGAACCGAGGCAGTGTAAGGGATAGCAACCCCATCTAGCTCCATCTTCGGACTCCATGCGCAGGGATTAACGCGCACCTCAGCCCGATTCTCCTCATCTCAGCTCTCCATGGAGTTAGCCCTTTTACTCCTCTGCCCCCGAGTGGCTTTCTGTTGCTTGGCCGGGCGAGGGGCCACTTCACCTTCCTCAGGAACGTCAACCGGCCTTTTCTTTTTTAGGTCAGGGTTAACCTTGAGGCCAGGGTCGGAAGGAACTTGAGGGGCGGTTGGGAGAAGGTCCTGGGCTTGTAACTTAGCAGGCGCCTTTGAAGACTGACCCTTTCCTCGGCTAGACATCAGTTCTCGTAAAGATTTTCCCTTGCCAGCCATATTGCCTACTTCCTCGTCTGAAGAGTCGTCCGAGCAAGTTATAATGATTGGAGCGCTAACCACGGAATTTCGATCCTGCTCTCCTTCAGGATTCGAGAGCTCGACTACGGGGGCTTTGTCAACCTCTTCTTCAAAATAAAACTCGTCTATTTCCTCCTCAAGGGAAAGACGAGATGATTCGGCCTCTTCCTCAGCTGGCACGGCGGCTTCAAGGTCTTCTGGAGGCAGTTGCACGACCAGTGGAGGATCCCGAACTCCAGGTAGCACGACTGGCTTAAGATCTACTCGGGCCAAACACCCAGGCTTAGACACGTCAATCCTAGCCAACTGGGGGCTACCAGCTCTAATGGCGTGGCCAATGGGTTGGAAAGCACGGGTTAGTGGTTGATAGCCCAAAACCAAATGACACGCACGCAGCTGCCCGTCCTCGTGGACGTAGATTTCTGACCTTAAAAGATAATTTAGGGCCGGAACGTTCACGTGGCTCAGCCTGGGAGCAACCAAAGCTCTATCTGCAATACAGCCGAGAAGAAAATTAGAATTAAACTAAAAGATTTATGACAAGCGGAAAAGAGAGTAAGTCCGAGGAGCTAAGCCCCTTCCCTAAAGGATTGGGCCTAAAGGCGCCGCACCTGGGGTTCCTGCCTGAGTTGGACAATGAAGACCATCGCTCCATTCTCCCGAGGCAATGAGGAAGTCATCCTTCATAGTCTTATTGGATATGGGGAGACAGGAGATTAGCCTAACCACCTCGGATCGAGATTTAAGGTAATACCCTCCATTCTCGACGTAGTGGCACTCGTACATGCGTACCACGTCATGCCAGGTCAGACCCAGACCCATTCGCTCGTTCAAGACATCTATGCAGCCTAATACCCTGAACATGTTTGGAGCGCACTAGTGTGGCGTCAACCTATGGTGGAACAAGTAGTCCCGGGTAATCCTACGCATGGGGAGTGTCATTCCCCCTTGAATAAAGGCAATCATGGGAATGACCACTTCACCCACGCCTCTATCTAATAGTACTCCTTCTGGGGGACAGTACCGCAGAACCACCCCCGGCGGGATATTGTATTTTGCCCTAAAAGCCTCCATAGCAGCCAGAGTGTCTACTAGTTTTTTGAATCTACCCATCTAAGCTGAACTGAAGGAATGGAAATAAAGACCGAGGAGAAAAATAAAATCCAAGGAGAAAATCGAAGCGACGAAGTGAACGGAACTTACGGATATCTTCACAAATGACCGATGAGGTGATCGAAAATCTCTTCTAGGGAAGGCGCTTCGCAGAAACGATTATGGAGATTTGAAGGAAGGAGGTGCTCAAGGATTTCTGGGCACTGGAATTCTCTAGAGTTCTCTGTTCTGATGTGCGGATAAAAAAGAAAAATGGAGCCCCTCAGGCGCTTTATATAGCAGGAGGGAGAGAGAAAAAATCCCTCCCGCTCACGAATTCAAGAAGCAATGCTGGCCGTCAGATCCACATCTCGCCGTTGGATGAAGGAGACATAAAGCTGTCTGGAGTAAATGGTCGCGCCTCATAAATTGTGGCACGTTAAAAGTAACCGCCCACGCGCGCGGACCAAGATTTCATCCGTTCCATCCTTCATAAATGTCAAAACCCCGCTTTTCTCCTCGGAGGGAGATCAAAACCGGAGTTTTAAGGGGCTATTGTGGGGACCGGCCCAGAATAACAAGTTGGCTGGGCCTTGGGCCCGTCCGAGGACGATTATGTCCAAGGAGACGTCGCGGCCCATAACCATTGCCCAAGCCAACTGGGCGAAGAAAACACGTCCGAGGAGTAATTCCTCCTCGGAAATTCCAAAGTCCAGATCAATGATGCATCCCAGTTACTGTAGCCCTTACTCCAAACACGTAAAAAGAAAAAAGGCTCAAAATATCCCAGCAAAGGCTGTCACCACCATATTAAATGCACCACAACTACTCTCCTGGCCGCATTAATGAAGAGAAGACTCCTGAACAGTGTTACCTTGGTCACTGCAACTCACAAAGAACTGGTAAGGGCGTCTGATGGGATAGGTACTCAAGTGGGAGTTTTGGATGATCAACAAGTGTAGGGCCCAGATAATAAAAGAGGGCCTATATCATATGTAAGAGTCCCCAAAAAGAGGGGACGGGAAAAAGAGGGAGGAGAGAAGAGAGAAAAGCACGAAGTCATTGTATGAAGGCAGGTCCATGAATAAAACTTCCACTTTCACATACATTTTCTGGATTTACGTTTCTACATCCACTAAGAACATGCAACGAGCCGTCTAAGCCAACTGGAACCGAGTTCTTCAGCCCATACTCTACAAAACTTCATTGTGTGGGACTTCTTGGGTCAGGGCCTGATCTTCCAGGACCGGGTTAATGAAAATCATGTCCCTACAATAATAATACAGTTTTAAGCAATTTATGCAGCCCATTCCCTTTCCATAAAAGAATTGAAACTATACCATATAGCTGGCCACCACCATTAAGTTAATCTGTGTTGGTAACTAAGGCGTGTCATATTTCTTTTTCCAATTTTTATCGAACATATGATTAATGGAAAGAGAGGACACTTCTTATAACTTTCCAAAATTCTCTAACATACATACCCCACCCCCCATTTGAATAATGGAAAGAGAAAGATATAAAGTCACCATGAAATTGCTCGCTACCCTCGTCTTCTCGTTCTTGGTAGGTGGGAAAAAGAGAAAAGGGGGAAGATGCATGCACTGAAGAAATTGGATCTTTTACTAATTATTTAAAAAATGTTATATTTTTATAAAATTTTGGATCTTTTACTAAGGAAAATGGAGCCTTTTTTTAGTAGGAAAATTTTTTATTTGTTGTGGGCCTTAGGCCTAGGTCTAAGTTGCCTAGGCCTTGAGCCGGTACTGTATCTATCTATATAAACTTGTTCCTATCAGTCCATATTTCCCATACCAGCGTTGCCTACACCTCTAACTATTCATCTTACTAGAGCTAGCTCTACGTTCCTTGCCATAGGGCATTCTTCTTACAGAAAGTAAGACCTTATAAAGCTCTGATAACTCTCTTTCCAGGTTTCCATTTTCCTTGCACTGCAACTTCCTTTGTAACTTTTCCACAAAAAAGCTTGTTACTAAGTTTCCAATGGCTTCCACTAGCTCCGAAACACCCTCTTTACCTGGTTCGAACTACGTTGTTTTTCTCAGTTTTCGGGGTGAGGACACCCGCCATAGCTTTACAGACCATTTATACAAGGCATTTATATTGAGAGGCATTGAAGCCTTTAGAGACAGCGAAAAACTCCAACTAGGACAAGAAATTGCTTCTGAGCTGATACAAGCAATAGAAAAATCCCAGTATGCAATTGTTGTTTTCTCAGAAAAATATGCCGATTCCAAATGGTGCTTGGATGAACTTGCTAAAATTGTTGAATGCAAAATAAATAAGAGACTTGAAGTGGTGCCCGTCTTTTACCACGTAGATCCCTCCGACGTGCGGAAGCAGACTGGGCCATTTGAAAAAGCCTTTGACGAACATCAGAAAAATGACAAAATCGACAGAGAGAAGATTCAAAAATGGAAAGATGCTATGAGAGAAGTGGGGAGTTTATCCGGCGAGCATTTACGTCCACAACCACATCAAAGGTAAGATCGTGGTTTTTTTTAGTAGCATTTTTTATACTCTTACACACATTTAAAGCATTTGCATCAGCTTGTTTAAAAGTTATGTGCATTTTAGTATAAAAATTTACCTTCCTATCTTATTTATTCACTTTTTAAAATTTTTAATATATATCAAATTATTTATTTTACAAAACATTTCATTTAAAATACTAATTTTAGATGATTTTTTTTTTTAATTTTTCTCTTTCTTTTGCATTAAAAAACAATCATTACCTCTTTTCTTTCATTTTCAAGATATGTAAAAAAAGAATAAAATACTAAAGAAAAAATAAATAATATCAATATAAATTTACATGATAAATATAATAATTATGTATTTTTATACGACTTCACATTTCTTGACGTTGGTGAATTATAGACTTAATCAACTAAAATGTAGTTCTTTTCCTATTATACAAACAACTAAAATAGTGACTTTAAGTGTGTGTTTGTATAGAGCGTTGCGCGTCCTGCGTTTCACGTTTCACGTTTTCTTTTTTTTTTTATTCTCCCCAGCAGCAATTGTTGACCCGGTTCTCTGTGAATAGTGCACTTGTGCACTGTTCACGGGTCCCACAAACTCCACTTTTTATCAACTTTTTCATTAAAAATGGGTCCCACAGCACTATTCACACATTTAAAAATTATTTTGCTACAGTGTTTTCAGTTTTAAGTTTTCAGTTTCAGCAAAATAAGTTCTATCCAAACAGACCCTAAGTCATTTCAAGCAAAATCGTACTATTTGAAGCGTGTATAACAACTTTTATTCTTCTCTTTTACTTTATCTGCAATTTATGTTTCTTTTACCACCCAGTCAAAAAAGCTCTCCTTGGGAAAACTCTTTTTTTTTTTTGGAAATGGTAGAAAACTTCAAACATAAAGAATGAAAAAAATATATATAATAAAAGTAAGACTAAGTGAACACAGGTATATATATATATATATATATATATATATATATATATAAAATAAAGTAAGACTACGTGAATACTCTATATGTTTACATGCAATTTTAGTACCTGGCCCAAATTCTTCTCGACCCCGCAGTATGATCCTGAGCCCAAACATATAACAAAATTAGTCCAACGAACAACAAAAATATAAATCTCTAGCCCATTTTTAACCCTTTCAAAAACATGAATTTTTGTTGGTTTCATATTTTAATTACCAAAACAGCTATCATTAAGTAGTTAAAAAGTAAATAACAAAATTTGAAGTACAGAATATGATGAGCTTAAACTGGTCTAATTAAAAAGATACCAAAAAAAAAAAAAACATAAACGGTGGGAAGTGAGGGGGGGAAAATGATTGAAGAAGAGATAGTTATCTTTTGAAATCAAACCATACTTAATTACATTTAAAGTAGTGAAGGAGTTAATGAAATTAAAAAAAAAAAAAAATTAGGCAAACTAAAATTTTAATGCAAGAAAGAGCATCAAATCAATTTTTTTACTAGCTTGTAACTCTTTATATATAAATATAGACGCATTTAGTTATAAACTTATAATTAGATTCATATTAAAGGTTCTTATCTAATTTTATAATATTACTTTCTATAATTTTTATCAATTCTTGAAAAATCTTGTAAGGATAACATTTGCAAGAGATGTAAATTACTCATTATTAATTGCTCTATTTTAGTTAAAAGAAAATAAAATGTTGTTTGCTGAATTATCTATATACTTAATTAATAATCTTTCTTAACGTAATTTTTGTTATTGTCATGTATGTAATTTATTCCCTATTTATAGTTTTCATGTAAGTTAGGAAAGTTGAGTTATTATGAAGATATAATGAAAAAGAATAGGCAATTTTTAGAATATAATACGAATTTTCATTGAAACTTATCCTTAAATTAAAAATAGTTTTTTTATATAACAAATACGATAGGCGTTTTTCCCCTTCTTCTTTCTTTTAAAGAAAACTTGGAATGGTTAAAATGAGTGGAACTAGCTAGTTTTTACTGGGTTTCAAGTAGAATTAGTAGAAGTGATCATTTTATGGCTTGACATAGTTCTGAATAGGTTAGAAATAATTTAGGCGATTCACACAAAATTAGAGTATGTGAAATCTAATTGTTATGATATTTGGCACAAACTTAGAGTGTAATTAGAATCTAATTAATTAGCTTCTAACCTCATTCATATGCATGGATGCATTTAAAAATAAACATAATTAGATGCATATTAAAATTCTTACACAAGTTTAATATTATTAATGGTCATTCCTATATTTTGTCAACTCTTAAAAAATCCTTGTAACAATTTTATTTGGTAAAACATGCAAATTGTTCATTCTTGTTTATTTTATTTTTGAAAAGACGGAAGAAATTTTTTTGGTTACTTAACTTAATTTTTGTTATTGTAATGCAATAAATTTTTTTTTTGGGTTCATTTTCAAATAATATATGAATAATCCAGTTTTAGAGCAGGATATATGTTTACGTTAAAATTCATAATTTGTCCAATTATAATTTTTTAAGGAAATTTGAATTAGTTCTAAAAAGATTAGAAGTGGTTTCATATGGGATCTACATAGAAGGGGTTAGAAATAGTTTTAGGTGGACTTAAAATAGTTTTGAATAGGTTGTAAGTATTATACATTCAAAATTTTACATATACATATAATAAACTTTTACATGTAATGACACTTTAAATTTAAAATTTTACATATATGTATATATTTTAAGCTCAGATTCATGAATTTACATGTAACGACACTTGATGCAAAATGTGAGATGGAATGACTTTTTTTTTTTTTTTTTTTTAAATTTTTATAAATGAGAGATGGAAGACAGTTGATGCAAATTGAAGCCTCCTTTCCTCTCAAAAGAAAAAAAAAAAAAAAAATTGAAGCCTCCTTTAAAATATAGAAACACTTGGCATCAAATTAGTAGTGGGAAATTAAAAAAGGAAACTTGGCATCAAATTGTGGACAATTAAAAGGATACTTGGCACAAAATTGGAGTTGATTTAGAATCTAATTTCAATTCTAAATTGAACTTTCTTTTAGCTTTCATTTTAATTTAATATACATAATGATTTGGATTTTTATTGAACTTCTACTTTAATATATTATACACATAACTACATTTATAGCGGGGAGGGGCCTAACGATGGTTGTAGTAATTAGAAAATATGTAATCCTATTTGACATAATTCTTTTTATTAAATAATAAAAAGAATACTCCTTATCTATAGCAAGGATGTTAATTTCGTACCGTACCGGCCGGTATGGCCGGTATATACCGTACCGACCAGTGCACCGGTACAAGTACACCTATTGTTTCGTACCGGAAAAAATACTGGTCGTACCGGCCTCGTACCGGGCTTACCGGCGAAATCCGGCTGTTTCGGCCGGTAAAAATGTTTCGGACCGGTACAAACAAGAAGAAAAAAGAAAAAGAAAAGGAAGAAGAAGATGAGAAAAAGTGAGAAAGGGAGAGAAAGAGGTAGAGCAAGTGAAGGCCAAAGCTGTGAGAGAGAAATAATTTGTTGCTTTACTCTGTGTTTGAAAAACTGGGGAAGACATCCAGCCGCTTCTTCTTCTTCTTATTTTTCTTCTTCTTCTTCAGTTTTGACCGAGACTAACTCTCTTCTTGTGCTTTCTGTTTCAGCTGTGTGTGTGTGTGGCTCTTGTTTAATTGTTTTGTGTGAGTTTTAGTTTTGTGTGTGTGGCTCTTGTTTAGTTGTTTTGTGTGAGGTCTGACACACCCACGTGAACTCTAATGAGTTCAAATTTTCAACATACTTTGACTTGTAGGCTGGCTGCCACTCACATTTGGTAAGCAATTTTATGTTTTTTTTTTTTTTAATAATTAATATCACCTTTTTATCTTTCATTATTATTACCATCTAGTATGTCAATTTACATTATTGGGTTGATATTTGAGCAAAAATTAATCATATTAAAAATAAGCAATTAATTTAGAGAAATATGCTATTATAAATTTAAGGATTCTTATATAGATTTATAAATAATTCTAAATAAATAATCAAGTATGTATAATAATAATAATAATAATAATAATAATAGCGATAAACCCGAAACGGTACACCGGTATTGACCGGTATCCGAAATATATCGTACCACTGGCCAAACCGGTATAGCCTCCGGTACGGTATTGACTTCCTTGATCTATAGTTCTTTTTTGAACCGTAAACATACCTACATACATGTTCATGGTGACATACTGAATCACAGGATGGAAGAATCATGATAAAAGGCTCATATTTAATTTTTATTGTGAATTGGATAGAAAAGAAAGTTCACATCTGCAATGTAATACAAGATTTCATACTGAATCATATAATTAATTTTGTGCTTTTAAGACTCTTTTGGAGTAATTTTACTAGAGTAGTTTGGGTTGTTGCTTTATCTTAAATTTCAGATATCTTATATAATCCTCTTCAATTTTCTAGACTTTATTTGCGGGTTTGAATCCAAGTTTTCCACATGAAGAGAACTAAGCAATTGCATTGAGTTACAAGACTCTTGACCTTTCTTTGTTATCAAAATGTTGTGTGGAAAAGAAAAGAAGTAGAAATCCCATGTTTGATTATGTTGAGTGAATTGAAAACTATATATTAATTGGCTTAAGACAAAATAGAATCCCAATTTCAGTTTTAACCTACTAAACTTAATGCCATAGATTCAGATTCACAACTTATTGTTCTCTCTTCTTTGTAGGTCTGAGGCAGAATGTATCCAAGACATTGTGGAAGAGGTATTAAATAAATTGAGAAATACAGCACATACCATGGAACTAATAGGAATGGAATCCCGAGTTGAGAAATTGAAGTCATACTTAACTATAGAGTCAAATGATGTTCGCATTATAGGAATTTGGGGGACAGGAGGAATGGGTAAGACAGCTCTTGCAAGAGTTGTTTATAGTATGGTTTCCAATCATTTTGAAGCTTGCTGTTTTATTGCTAATGTTAGGGAAGAATCTGAAAAATGTGGTTTATGCAAGTTACAAAAAAAACTTTTGAAAAAACTTTTGATGCTAAAAAATTTGAATTTGAATCTACAAGATGTTGATGATGGAGTTCAAATGATCAAGAATAGGTTACATAACAAAAAGATTCTTCTTGTTCTTGATGACGTAAATGAATTAGACCAATTGAAGAAGTTAGCAGGGGATCATTGTTGGTTTGGTTCAGGTAGTAGAATTATGATAACAACAAGAGATAGGCATTTGTTAGTGTATCATGAAGGAACTGAAATATATGAGGCTGAAGTATTGAATCATGATGAAGCTCTTAAACTTTTTAGTTTGAGAGCTTTTAAAATGGACCATCCAACTGAAGATTATGGAAAGCTATCTCAAGCTTTTGTAGATTATTGTAAGGGGCTTCCTTTGGCCCTTGAAATTTTGGGTTCTTTCTTGTTCAAAAGAAGCATTGATGATTGGGAAAGTGAATTGAATAGGCTCATCGAATTTTGTGATAGAGGAATTCTCAATGTGCTTCAAATAAGTTTTTATGGACTACGACAAACAGAGAAGGAAATTTTCTTAAATATTGCATGCTTTTTTAATCACAAGAATGGAGATGACGTCATAAAAATACTAGACTATCTTAGGCTTCATGCTAGAATTGGATTGAGTGTTCTTATTGACAAGTCTCTCATTAAATTGCATGAAAATCAATTGTGGATGCATGATTTACTACAAGAAATGGGTCGAGATATAGTTTGTCAAGAGTGCAAAGATCTTCCTGAGGAACGTAGTAGATTGTGGTCATTTGACGACATCAACAATGTGCTGACAGAAAATACGGTAAGGGGTTATTGAAAGAAACTAATAAGCATATATCTTATTATATTATTCAACATTTTTTTTATAAATAATAATGGAGTTTAAATTATATTAGTCTAGTAATTATACATTTTATACTAATCCCTCTTGTTTTTATTATTAGGGAACAAAGAAAATTCAATGCATAGGACTAGAGATGCATGAACCAAAAAATGTAGAATGGAATCCTGAGGCCTTTTCAAAGATGCAAAATCTAAAATTGCTTAAAATTTGTGGTGTTCAACTTATGCATGGTCTCAAACATCTTCCTAGGAGCTTAAGAGTTCTTGAATGGAGAGAGTACCCTTCAAAATCATTGACATCAAGTTTCCTATCAAAGGTAATTTAGGTACCCTTATACTACTTTTTTTTTTTTTAATAATAAGTTTGTTTGTAGAAGCTAATTGTTTTACTCTTTTTTTTCTATTTCTTTTTCTTTTTTGGCTTTTAACAGTGTTTTGAGAATTTGAAATTCATTGCTCTAAAGCTTACTGAAGGCCCAGACATCAATAACGTCCCAAATCTTAAGAGTTTGGTTCTTCAAAATTGTATAAATTTACGTAGGATTCACCCATCAATTGGAATTCATAAAAAGCTTACTATTCTTGATTTAAGTGGGTGCAAGAACCTCACAAGTCTTCCAAGCAAGTTTGAAATGGAGTGTCTTAAGGAACTTAATCTTGCTTGGTGCTCAAAAATAACAAAACTTCCAGAATTCAGCAGAAACATGAAATGTGTACGCCGTATTTTTTTAACTGGTGCTGCTGCAATTACAACACTACCCACGTCAATTGAGAATTTGGCTGCCCTACGCTACCTTTATTTGATAGATACTGCAATTACAACACTACCCACGTCAATTGGGCATTTGGCTGCCCTAAGCATCCTTAAGTTGGGTGGTTCTGCAATTACAACACTACCCACTTCAATTGAGCATTTGACTAACCTTGGTGAGTTGGAATTAACTAATTGCAAAAATCTTGTGCATTTACCTGATACCATTTTTAATTTAAAGTTGGTTAGAGTAGTCAATCTTGAGGGATGCTCAAAACTGGATAGACTGCCAGAGAACCTAGGGAATGCCGAAAGTCTAAGGTGTTTGGCATTGGGCGAAACTGCTATAAGAGAGGTCCCTTCTTCCATTGGTCTCTTAAAACATCTTGTTGAGCTAACTATCAGTGGATGTAAGGGGTTATCATCTAATAAATCGTGGTATGAGCTCCTCCCGTTTTGTTCAATGCCAACAAGTCCTCATCCCATCGACTTGCTATTCTCTTCTCTATCTCTGTCACCTGCGTCTTCTTTATTCTGGTTAGATTTAAGTTACTGCAATCTCAAGGCAATCCCCAATGATATTGGTTCCTTATTCAATTTATATGATTTGTATCTAAGTGGAAATGATTTTGTTTGCCTTCCGGAAAGCATCATTCAACTTTCGAATTTGGAATTGCTGAGGTTGAATAATTGCACAAGTCTTCGATCATTGCCAAAGCTTCCATTGAATATTCAACGTGTTGAGGCAGAAGGTTGTATCTCACTGGAAATGTTACCAGATCCATTAAAACCAAGCGATTCATTGGAACCACGATCTCTCGGTCTTCAAAATTGCTTTAAATTGGCTGACAATCAAAGCTGCATAGACTGGTTTATCTCAGGGATAAAAAAGTACCTCAAGCTCACTCCCTCTCTCCCTCTCTCAGTCATAAAAACCAATCCTTATAATCCATATGCCATTGTTATTCCTGGAAGTGAAATTCCTGAGTGGTTTAGCCACCAAAGCATGGGGAATGAAGTGAAAATAAAACTACCTTCTCATTTGTGTAAGAAGGTGGGAATTGCTTTTTGCGTTGTGTTTTGTACGAATAATTTTGATTCATATCCCCGTCTTGCATATTCGTTGATAGCCAATGGAAAAAGAATTGAGATTGATGACTATCACTCAATTAATAAGGTTTCATCAGATCACGTTTCGCTAGTCTATGTCGTTCCTCAATACTTGGACGAGGAATCAAATAAATTATTGTGGGAAGGTGACGTGAATGGATTCAGTCAGATTAGAATTAAAATTGAAAGCAGCCGTGTCAAGGTAAAAAAATGGGGGATCCGTATGATATACAAGAAAGACATAGAAGATCTTGACAGAACAATGGTCCAGTATAGCAACAGCAGCATCGCTCCTTATGATGGCATGGATGTTCTCCATCATAATTTCGACCATTCGTCAGTGGTTGTGGAATGTCACAAAGTCAAGCGTAGTCATGATGATTACAATGGGGCTGGACCCAGTGGAGAAGGAAGCTCAAAAAGGATTAAAAGGCACACAGAAACCAATGTTAACTCTGATTCTGAGGAGTCAAGTGAGTACAAGGACTGTGATGAGGAGTTAAGCGATTGTGAAGAATCTAATGAACGTAACCCTTATGGTTAATCAACTTTTCAGTAAGTCACTGTCTTTCCTCTGTTGGTTTCTGCATTTTCTTTTTCTTTTAGTGTACATTTTTTAATGGATTGCTCACCACATGTTTGAGTAGAGTTGTCAATGAGACTCCTAGCAATTTGACAACAAAGAATGGCAAGAAAATGCTTTTGTTGGTGTTTTAAAAGCAGAAGAAATAATGGGATTAAAGTAAACATCAAAACTGGAAGTTTTTGCTGCCAAATCTCATCTTAAAAAGACATACCTTTTTCCTTTGCATTTTCTTAGCTAGATTTTTTTTTTTTTTTTTGGTCCCTATTCTATTTTTTCCACCCCAGACATTTAGGAGCTTAACAATATATATATATATATATATATATATATATATATATAATGTCCAGTTCGAATGGAAGGGCTCTATAGCCTATCACATGCATTGCCTCCTTCATATGTAATATAGTTACCTCATTGATTTTTGATATTAATACTTTAATACTCATTTTTATAACCGCTCTTTAATTATGAAGTGTTTGACATATGATTAAAGTTCTTATGGTCTATGTGGACTTATAGGAACTAGGCAACTGTGAAGAAAGAGCTTTTCTCTACCACTAATGTGGCCATGTATTTTAAAAGTTTGTTTGATTTCAATGTGCAGGGTAACTAACAGTTCAAAAAACAAACAAAAGCCTAAACAGCCAGGATAAGTAAATGCAGACCATTAGAGAGGGTTCAACTGCAACCAATCCTGCTGGAGGAGAGCTGCAAGGGTAGGGGATGGAAATAGCGGGGATCCAATTTCTTTTTTAAAAATAGAGAATGTCCATGTCCATAGCTGCTTGTGACGAGTCAAGTGAGTGATTAGTGACCTGAGATTTTTTCATTGGAAGGAATTTTATGATGTGACCCAGAAGGTTAATCAACTTTTTTCTCACTATCACCAGTAAGTCACCATCCTTCTTCTTAATTTGAGTTTTTTTGGTTGATGCATCATTGCTTTCCCATACTTGGCATATACTTGTACTTCTTTGGGTTAATTTTAACTTCAAAATAGTTTCTTGCCAGCTGTACCTTACTTAATTATTGGCACTTAATCAAAAAACACAAAGCAATACTCCTAGCTAATTTAATATGCATATAAAAAACATAGTCTTATGAAATAAACAACGATTAGGGTCATCTTGGTTTAGTGATTGTGTTACTTGTTTGTGCTGGTTGCCCCCTTGACGTTGGATTATTGGACTATTTCATGAGGTGAAACTGTCACATGGCCAAGAGACATAAAGATAAGTGCAGTCTGTTGTATGCCTTTTACTCTCTTGTCATTGTTTTAAAAATTTTCAAGCTGCAAAAACAATATATGCATGCCACTGCAAACATTACAATTGAAATTAATTTTTATCTCGTTACATATTATATATGTGAAGTCATGCTTAGATTGCAATCAGAATGATTAGTCTAGCTAGGGGTAGCATCTAGCTTCCTCCCTACTTGAAAGTTCTCTAAAGTTGTGTAATAACCTTCAACCAAAGAAAATGATTTTTTTTTTTTTTGCTTTTCTGTTTAAGAGAATAGCTGAGTTACCTATTCTAGTTCTTATTCCTTTTATTTTTGTTTTGCTCTGAAAATTCTTATTATTTTAGAGTAACTACTGGAGAGTCCCAAGGCAAGTGTGTCCAGTTGTGGAGGGATGGCAGGTGTTGCTGACAATTGAGGGGATCTGGCAGAGCAGATGCAAATGGGGTTGTTTTGCCTATGTAGCTAAATAATGGGCTGGCAGATAATTTTTCAGGCTGTTCTAGTAATGCCGTATGCAAACGAGTGGAAGCTTACTGTTTGAGTAGCATATTTTCCAGGCTTGTTTTGGTTAGTGGAAGATTGGAGAACCTGTGGAAAAGAAGAAGGTTCCTTGGCAACTTGCTGTGCTGACTAAAGAACACAAGTGCAAGGAAGTTAGAGAACGCCAGTGGTGTACATTTGCTGTGCATGGGAGTCACTAATGAGGCTAGAGCCCAGGTTACTCTTGCTTCCAACTCTTTTATGAACATTTTTTGGGCTTGTAAGTGGTGTACATTTGCTGTGCATGGGAGTCACTAATGAGGCTAGAGCCCAGGTTACTCTTTTATGAACATATTTGCGAGCTGCAGCTTAGCTTTGCTATTGGCACTTATTCCAACAACAGCATCATTGAAGATTGTTGAACTTCTTGTCTTTTTTCTTAGTCAACTTTTTCTCTATATTACCTGTAAGTCATTGCTTATTCTTCTCAATCAAAGCTTTTCGTTGGTTGCTCTGCAGTATCTTTTTTTTCCCTTCCTTTGGACACATTTACTTAACTAATATTAACTTAAAAATATAATTTTACTATCTGTGTTTTAGCATCATTTTTATCACTTATTCCTACTCTCATCTGGTCTGTTTCCTTGATCAAATAACACAAATTTGTGCACCTAGCTAATTAATGCATATTATTAAATCTTATGGATTGGTACAATTGATAAAAAAAAAAATCACCCCCATTCTTGAAGCTACTCATTTAATCCACCAAAAAAAAAAAAACATAGTTTTATAAAATAAACAATGATTAGAGTAATTTTGGTTCACTGATTGTGTTAGTTGTTTGGGTTGGTTGCCCCCTTGATGTAGGATTATTGGACTTGTTCATGAGGAGAAACTGTCACATGGCCAAGAGACAAGAAGGCAAATGCAGTCCATTTTATGCTTCTGATTTTCGCTATCCGTAATAGATTGCAAGGTAAAATCTGCACTATTATTCCTAATTTATATTTTAGTTTTCTTTTTATGTTGTCTCCTTGTTGCCTATATAGTTCATTGTTTTAAAAATTTTCAAAGTGCAAAAACAATATATGCATGCCATTGCAAACATTATAATCTGAGTTAATCATTATGTCATTTCTTATCATATATGTAAGCTCATGTATAGATCGCAATTAGAATGATTCTAGCTAGATGTAGCATCTAGCTTTCTCATTGAAGGTTTTCTATAGCTGTGTTCCCACCTTTAACCAAAAAAGTGCTTTTTTCCTGTTTAAGAGAATGACTGATTTTTCTATTCTTGCTTTTCTTTGATAAATTTCTTATTTTAATGTAGGATAACAATTAAAGATGTTATAAAAATGATTTGTATTAGCATGTTTGAGGACATTGGTAATGTAACTCTCCTATTTTAAAATTTCAAACATTCAGAATTTGATCATAACTTACTTTTTATGAGGAATTAATGTAGATATGCAAAATGTCCTCATTGACCAATCATTCAACCGAGTTCTTGATATATCCAAGTATCATCAACATTGTTCATAATTGAGTGATCTGCATCTGCATAAGTTATGTTTTTGGTAATTTTCTTAAGCTATCATCATTTGGAACCTAAGCTTGTGCCTATATGTAAATAGATGTGCAATAACTAACTAAATATAAATCTCTCATAGGAGACCATATTCAAAGCTAAAAGCAATTAATTTGATTTATCTTCACCAAAGAAATGTTATGAATGACATAAATTGTTCAATTGTTAGACATGCAGTGATGGATCAGTGATTTACCATAATTGAATATTGAATTGTAAGCAATACTAAATGGCCTTAAGCCATGTGCTGCTTTTATTCTGCAATGTAAGGAAATCATCATTCTTGTCATTGTACCATGTAATGCTTGTGTAGAAGCATTGGTGAGACCTTAATAATAGTTCAATCCCATTTAAAAGTAACAACTCTTTCCTCTGCTTTTTGTTACTAGGAGATATATATATATATATATATATATATATATATATATGATCTCGGTCAAGTTTAAAAGAAAATAAGTGCTATGACATGAATTTAACAGTTTAAAACTCTTTTTAATATGAAACAACTCTTAATTTTGTAACTGCACAAGACTTTTGTGCTTTTGCCTCTTGATGTACTTGAAATTTTTTCTACTTTTCTAAAACCTTCACTCTAAAACAAATTATTGACTGAATGTTGTCCTACCCATTTCAGATCATGACCAGGCAGAGCTGAAACAAGCCAAAAGGCCTATCTCAAAATCATAACTTAATTAGCTTATACCCTGTCAAAGAGACTTGACTAGAATTAGAATTAAAGGACAGCAGTAGACAGTAGAGAAACCCAACCATACAACAAACTTGGTTATATATTACTAACCACATCATTTGAGACATATTTGTCCTTACAGTAATCAGACTCAAGCAAGCAAGCAACTGTGTAGACAAGGTTGAAAATTGGAGAAGGTAGCCTACTTGGATTGGTAAGCACTCCTGTTCTAGTTGCGATCGTTGTTGTACTACATCTAGAATTTAACTTTTCTCAGTTTCCTCCCATGGGGTTTGTTATTTTAGCAAAATGTATTATATTTTATACTGGAAAAAGATGCTACACTTTGATAATCAATGTCATTAATTTTTGAGAATTTTATATTTTTTTTAGGGAAGTCAAAAAAATCTACATCTGTTAATAGGTATTTAAAGTTATCTTTACACTTGGAAACAAGACCTGGTTAGGCAGCAATACTCTCCTAAAGTAGTGAAGTGACTGCTCAAATTTTAGCCACCCCTATCTCAAGGTGAGGAGCTACTAATAAGCAAATATGGCCTCGATGTAACACGTGGTCGATATCAAAATTAAGCTACCATTGAAAGTAGGGGGAACTCAGGTAATGGATTCTCATTGGAGGGTTACAGCTCTTAGATGGAGACATCTGTGGGAATTGAAGCTTCCTTTGAAGTTAATAATTATTATGTGGAAGTTCGGCTTGAGGACTTACTTATTAAAAATTTAAAACAGAATAGTGAAATGAAACATAGTGAGTGATAATAATTGTGTGAGTAAGAGGAAAACTTGGTTAATTTATTCCAGAAGAGCAATCTTGCTTGGGCTGTATTGTTTGGATAGATTTGATCCTTAGAACTGAGTTCATTTCTCCTTGCTCTTTGAAGCAGTGGTTGGCTCAGTGGATGGAGGATCCAAATTTTCAAAAACAGGAATATATTATGTTCTCTAGATTGATGTTTAAGGGTGCAAAATAGCTTCTAAAAAGAAGTGCTAATGCTTTGTTTTGCAGGTCTGCACAGGTCTCTAATGCACAAAAAGCGGATCAGAGTAACTGCAGGAAAGTACCAAGGCGAGTGTGTCAAGTTGTGGAGGGTTGTAGGTGTTGCTGAAAATTTAGGGACACTAGCAGAGATAGTGTGAACGGGGTGGTTTTGGCTTTGTAGCCAAATCAAGTGCTGGCAGGCTGTTGCAGTTATTCCATATGCAACCAAATGGCATGCCGCTAGATGCCCGTCTGTTCGGAAAGCATTAACTAAGGCTATACGGCTTGGTTTTTGTAGACTTGTTTCCGTAATTTCTATGAGTGGAGGACCTCTTTTTGAGAAGAAGGTTTCATTTCAACTTGCTGTGCTGATTGAAGACCACAAGTGCATGGAATTTAGAGAACGGTAGTGGCTGTATATTTTGTAGATAAGAGAGTTGCTACAGATGTTGGGGCCTTGCTTCAAATTCTTTTGAACATTTTTGGACTCTACTACCAGCCAACGCTTTAGACATTATTGTATTAATAAACCATACCCAAAAAGAAAATAGAAGGCGAAAAGAAAGAAGTTAAATTAACACCTTTTCTGGACTAATTTAAGCTATGGCATGCAACTACATGCAATCATTAACATTGTAAGACATCATATAAGAGATTTATGTCCTTGCGTGAAAATCATATTCAACTCTTACCATCTAATGGCTCTGACCGATTAACATGCTTTTATTTTTGTGCCCTACAAATGGATTGTTCTGTCAAACTTCTATCAAGTACAGAAATTGAAATTTCTCTTCCTTTGTGAAGGTTGTTATATACTTTGATTGTTTTTATTTTTCCCCACGATAGTACAAAATATTTCATGTGTCTTTTGGGTCACATAAAATATTTTCTAACGGAAAATGTTGGCTCCAGCCAAAGTCGCATTAAATAATTTTTTAGCATAAAAACTTGGCTCAATTGGCTAGAGGGTAATGATAAGAAGATGAAAGAAGTATAGAATGACAGACTTCTGTTTGTTAGTGGAAGGTTGAAATTTGCTTAATTGATTTCCGATTTAAAAGGATCTAGAGCAAAATCATCTAGTCTTTTCAAGCAAAAAAATGGTTAATTTCTACTATGCTGCAAAACATGAGCTTTCGTTTCATCCAAGGTTAGGCAAAACATATTAAGAAATCTCATTAGTACTTGGTTTTTTTTTTTCAATAAATATCATCAGTGAACTTATTGAAACTCTCATATAGCTCATGATGCAAGTCCATGTGCAAAGTCAAAAAATTTTATGAAAGGGTTCCCACTGAATTTTTAGATAACATTTTCAATCTTCAGATATTATAAATTCTCCAAAGAAGAAATCTTTCAGATATTAAAAATAATTTGAAACAGTTACATCTAAAATCAACAATAAATCTTCAACTGCCTTTTAAATCCCCCCCCCCCCTTCTCCCGGGCCTCCTTCCTTTTCCATTTTTTTAATCTCTTTTTCAACGAACGCGGCGAGCTTTCTCTTCTTGTCCTATCCCTAATGATTTTTGGGCATTTGCTATACCTTCTGGATCTGCAATACAACAAATCACATAACTACATTACACATCGAAAATATTATGTAACAATCATCAATGCATTAATGGAAGGGAAACATGTCAAAGGTTTGATCGCATGACAATTTTTTTTTTTTTGACTTTCAAAGAACTTGAGTGCAATCATGAGACCAAGATTAGCATTTTTTTTAATTCTTTATAATAAGCATGAGACAAAGTTAGCTATTGTTTGCAAAGATCGAACCAAAATATAGAATCAAGAGAAATGTCTACCGATTCTAAGTTTAAAAGTTTTGCAATATAAATTACTTGATTGGACATTGAAAATCTCTCTAAACCAGTTGTATTCCCTGAATTTATATTTCTGAGTCCTTCTAAAAGATGTAGGAGTCAAGCCCATTGTAACTTCCAGTGAAGTTATAGACTTGATAGCCCCAAATGCATTGAAAAAAGGTTCAGACCTTCCACAAGCATACTCATTATGCTGCAGAAATTGCACAACTCTAGGTTCAGTGAAAGAAACAGATTACTAGAAAAAGAGAAATAAAAAAGAGAAAAAAAGAGACAGGGGGAGCAGAAACAAAAGCTGCAAAGGAAGACTAGGAAAAAGAACCCTCAAAAGTAATTAAGAGTGACATCGTTATCTTGTACTATAGAATTTGTAATATATACCATCTTCTCTGCTACCTATAAATGGCACAAAGAAATCAATACTCACCAAAGAACTGAGTGAAAATTCGCGTAAAGAAGTTCAAGTTGCGGGAAACATTGTAGGCCATGGCAGGCGGAAGAGGTTTCACAATGGTGTCAATGCTGAATACTCGTTGAAGAAACTGCATACACAAAACTCAAAAGAAGTATCATATCACAAACTCAATTATGAACGGATTTAGATGCAAAATTATACAAAGTAAGCAAATGGAAGAAGAAAAGAGGAGTAAAAATATCATTGAGAGCCAAAAAAACATAGATGTAAACTGTATAATTCCAACCAGTGAGTGATGGATAGGCTATAAAAGTGTCAATCAACAGAAAAACAGAACATGACAATAAAGACTATATCAATTAATTTATATACATCCTACAGACATTCCCTTGCCCATAATAACAACGTGGATATTGATGGCGTTCTCACACACACACACCCCCACCCACATTAACAATATCTCATATAACACATAAATCTATTTAAACACAATTGAGAACAACCAGGAATCCCCAACACTGCAAAAGGGTACACTACTAATGACAAAACATGAACTTTAAACAACCAATAGCAAGTAATCAGGAAACTAAGAACTGGGTAACCAAAGATACACAAATTAAACCAAGTAATCCAGAATTTTCACAACTGGGTAACCAAAGAAACACAATTTAAGCAAGTAATCAAGAAACTAAAAATAGGGTAACCAAAGAAACACAATTTAAAGCAAGAAATCAAGAATTCTCTTAACTGGGTAAGCAAAAAAAAAAAAAAACCAAGAAACAAAAATGAAAATCAAGAAAATAGAGACCTGGTAGTTACGTTGAAAGCTGTAGCGAAGCTGGGGGTCAATCTCGACGAGGGAATCATCATCGTAATCGTCATGGTCGTGGCGTTTGGACTTGCCTTTCTTCTTGCGAGGCACGTGCATCACTGACTCGGCTCCAGGCTGCTGCTTTGTGACTTTGAGCTTCGCGTCTTGGAACTCTTCGGCGGCTTCCTCTTCGCCCCTCCATGGCGCCGATGACATCAACTTCTTCTTCCCAATTGCCATTTTTATTCAATCGGAGTTTTCACAGAGAGAGAGAGGTGCAGTGGGTTATTATTGCTTGCATCCTATGTTAAGTTAGGTTAGGTTAAGTCCATTCCTGTTTAGTGTAACCTTTAAATAAGAGGGAATAGTTATAGTCTTAAGCTTCATGTTTGGTTAGGGGCATCTAATTGATGAAGATTAATGATTTAATATTACAGATACAACAATTTTCAAAATAGTAGACTTGTCAGGTTTTTATTGATTCTTACATGGGTCCTATTTTTATTTACTTATCTAGTTACTTTGACAATTGCAAAAAATTTTGTACATTTGGACTTGTTGTTTTTCATGAATATGATGTTTTGGAACTTTAATGCATGCATATGTAACTATAAGTATACCTTTAAATCTATAAGTTCCTAAAAAAATACTAATCTATAAGTTCCCCCAAAAATGTGAGTTAATAATGATTGCTTAGGTCAAGTCACCAAATTGGTTTTTGGTGTAATCAGGTTTTGGGGGAATTTAGATGCACTTTAGTACTTAGATTCCCCTTAAGCTATTTGCAATTAAATATGGAAATGTATCTTTTCAAAATTACTGTAATTGTAAATGTTTATTTAAACCAAACGATTTGTCAATTAGTAAGTGGAAATTGCTTGTGCAACTCAAAATTGATGGTGCAAAAATGGAGAATGGAGATCTAGTTATTTTCATGCCCCTGTGGTGTGTCCAATTCTTGGAGTTCCATGTTGATTAGAAGTGTACCCATATTTGAGTTTATATGCACTATTATGCAATTCTCTTGGTATTTTTTAGACAAGAGACCTAGCTTTGACGTATGGCTTTATCTATACCATACATGTGCTGATGTGCATCCTATTTTGTCTCACAAATGTTTATTTGGTTCAAACCATTCAGTTTTGCTTTAACCCATTTATCTTTCCTCCTTTTCTAGACTTTTTGCTATTGGGCTTTTTATAGCCATATGTGAACATTGGTTTTGGCCCATTGATACTTAGCTTATTTCGTGATGATAGAATGGTAAAATTTGTAAAATTTAATATGATCTATGACTAAATCCAGGATAGACAAACGAAGGAGTTGTGCAAGTTGATTTAGGCAAATTTCTTGAAAGCTTCAGCATAAACATGGGGTGCATTACAAATGGAATGACTGAGTTCTTATCCCAAGAAAGGACCATGAAAACTTGATTTTTCTCAATCCTTGTCTCCTTTGTGATTTTTTTTTTTACCATAATGATGATAGAATGGTAAACAATTTCCACCATACAATGTTGGACGACAAACTATGGTGGTTGTTAATTTGATTTGATAATTGTTCAACTGTGCATGTCACCTTTTAAAAGCTTAATAACACAATTTTATAATTTTTCTAACTAGTCCTTTATCACTTTTTTTTTTTAGAGAGAGATTACTAACTAATATTCTATTATGAAATTTTCTCAAAAAAGGAAGAAGAAGAAGATATTCTATTATGAAATGTCCCACTTTAAAAGCTTAATAACACAATTTTATAATTTTTCTAACTAGTCCTTTATCATTTGAAAAGTCAATACTAATTTCCTTTTGATTTATTTGAGTTTAAATTAAGACCGGTAGCTTTGTTTTGTTGTTTTTTTTTTTTTTTTTGAAAAATTAAGATTGAAAACTTTCAATTTTAGAATTTAATAACTTTTTTTTTCTTTATTTCCATGATAATATTCCCATAAAAACTAAAAAAAAAAAACAAAATGGGAGAGAAAATATTAATGAACCAATGTAAAAAATATTTGAATTTATATTGTAAAGATTGAAGGTAAATATATTATAAAACCTGTGGGGCCCAACAATTCGTGGACCAAGCCCAGTTGCTCCTGGAAGATCCGAAGGCCCAATCCGAGGAGAGCTGTGGCCCAAGCTCTACAATAGAGAGCCCAAAACAGTTTTTGGGAGGCAGCCGAGGACAGTTTAGTTCTCGGCAGATCCAGAATCCCATTGGAATACAGGGGCGAAACTGGTATAGGGACGAATTTGTAAGGAGATCCAAAATATCTTGGGGAAGTTATCCTTACTACCCTTCCAGATAAGACCCAGCGCCTGACAGAGCTGTACCCTGCAGCTTTATCAAACCATCCCCAACAATTCCGGGATTGGACTGATGGGACAAATGTCAGTTTTTGTAAAGATCGACCCTACACGTGGACGAAGGACAACGAATGCGAGCTAGTATAAAATAAGAAAGTAAGTAAATCTGAGAGGGGATCCATCCCACCTCCAAGAAGGGGGAGACGATCTGGGTGAGAAGATCTCAACAACACCTGAGATTACAGAAAAAACCCATCGTCGGGTAACCGGGGTAAGACCCCAACGGTCCTCGAAACAAATCCGAGGAGGCCCATCCCACAGGATGCGACGCCGTAAGGCTTAAACGTTCAAACCCAAATCCTTTCTCTACACGAATTCCTCCAAAACCAGGACCGGGCACAGCCCCGCGACCAACGGCTAGCTTTTCAAGCCCACTCTCTACAAATCATATTGTGAGGGATCTTTCATGCGCGAGCCCAACACCCTTATTGGGCCGCTAGAGAATTGTGTCCTTACAATTGGCGTCGTCTGTGGGAAGCTTGCACGTTGGCGCAGGTGGCGGTGGAGTCAGCTCTCTAGCAAGCAGAAATTCCTAGGGGCTTCCTCCGACTCCGGCGACATACAGTTGTTGCTCCGGCATAAGCTTCTGCTAGGGGCTACGCCTTGCAGTGCCAAGGGCGCGGGCATCTCTAGGGGCTTCCGGCCTCAAGCCAACTTTCCCCGCCCTAGTGAAGGGGCTTATGGTCGAAAAGTAAACCGAATAAGAGAAAATCTCATAAGTTTTGGACAGAACCAAGGCCTTGCATGGTCCTCGGACTCAAGCCTATGGGGAAACCAAGTACAAAAAAAAAAATCTCATAAGTTTTGGACAGAACCAAGGCCTTGCATGGTCCTCGGACTCAAGCCTATGGGGAAACCAAGTACACGAGAAAATCTCATAAGTTTTGGACAGAACCAAGGCCTTGCATGGTCCACGGACTCAAGCCTATGGGGAAACCAAGTACAAAAGAGAAAATCTCATAAGTTTTGGACAGAACCAAGGCCTTGCATGGTCCTCGGACTCAAGCCTATGGGGAAACCAAGTACAAAAGAGAATCTCATAAGTTTTGAACAGAACCAAGGCCTTGCATGGTCCACGGACTCAAGCCTAAGGGGAAACCAAGTACAAAAGAGAATCTCATAAGTTTTGGACAGAACCAAGGCCTTGCATGGTCCTCAGACTCAAGCCTATGGGGAAACCAAGTACAAAAGAGAAAATCTCATAAGTTTTGGACAGAACCAAGGCCTTGCATGGTCCTCGGACTCAAGCCTATGGGGAAACCAAGTACAAAAGAGAAAATCTCATAAGTTTTGGACAGAACCAAAGGCCTTGCAATGGTTTTGGACAGAACCAAGGCCTTGCATGGGACTCAAGCCTATGGGAAACCAAGTACAAAAGAGAAAATCTCATAAGTTTTGGACAGAACCAAGGCCTTGCATGGTCCTCGGACTCAAGCCTATGGGGAAACCAAGTACAAGAGAAAATCTCATAAGTTTTGGACAGAACCAAGGCCTTGCATGGTCCTCGGACTCAAGCCTATGGGGAAACCAAGTACACGAGAAAATCTCATAAGTTTTGGACAGAACCAAGGCCCTGCATGGTCCTCGGACTCAGGCCTATGGGGAAACCAAGTACAAAAGAGAAAATCTCATAAGTTTTGGACAGAACCAAGGCCTTGCATGGTCCACGGACTCAAGCCTATGGGGAAACCAAGTACAAAAAAGAAAATCTCATAAGTTTTGGACAGAACCAAGGCCCTGCATGGTCCTCGAACTCAGGCCTTTGGGGAAACCAAGTACAAAAGAGAAAATCTCATAAGTTTTGGACAGAACCAAGGCCTTGCATGGTCCACGGACTCAAGCCTATGGGGAAACCAAGTACAAAAGAGAAAATCTCATAAGTTTTGGACAGAACCAAGGCCTTGCATGGTCCTCGGACTCAAGCCTATGGGGAAACCAAGTACATAAAAAGATCATAAACCTCAAGATCCATCCGAAGAGAACTTCTCATTAACAGTTGGGTCAATCCCTAAATTGCACGGGTTCCCCGGTCCACCCTTGGATCCCCCGTGCCAAAGGGAATGATGCGATACGGTACAGCATATTACCCAAAAGCACAAAGTCCTTCGCTACTCAACTACCGTCTCGGACGAATTGTTTAGAGTTTATCGTTCTCGGGGATTGGTCTAGCGTGCATCGCGTAGCACTCAACAGCTATCTCGGTTAGTTCCATGAATTTAATCTATTGAGGATTACCATTGTCATACTTGATAATATTTGCGAGTTTAAACTAATAAGGATTTGTGTTAAAGTATTGTTCTGCCCGGAATATTGTTAAAGGCAGGCTTAGATTTAATATTTAGGCCCAAAGTGGTTGTTGCAAAAAAGTATGTATAAAGAAATAAACACGTTTTTTATTAAGACAAAAGAACAGTACAGTGTGCAACAAAGGCTGAAACAAGTTTAACATTAGAATTAACTGCGTAAGCAAAAGAAAAGTACAAAAGAGTGAAGATGATGCCGAGGAGATATCTCAGAGGAGAGGTTGGCTACTGTCCCAAGACGTCGTCTAAGGAAACTATTCCTCGACGCTTCTACATGCCCATAACTCAGGCAGCCAAAGAACCTGACCTCAGGCTAACACCATCTACAGAAAAGATGCAGGGAGCCGGAAGTTGGGAAGCCCCCGCAGAAATTTGTCTGCTACGAGGCAGACGGTGCTGATGGCGGAAATTCCTTCTTCGGACATACCAAAAATCTGGCATGACCAGAACCTGCTTCGGATTTTGACTAAAAGAGGGGGAAACATCCTTTCCCCTCTCTCGAACTGAAATATTCTCTTGAGTCTACGCCTCCTTGGCCCGTATCTCACTATCTGGAGTCTCAGGAAGACACGACGCCTTTGTGGCGGAGAGAGCCCCTTTGCCCCAATCCTCACCTCAAACATGATGTACTAGGGGAGGAGACTGAAGAATTTGTGCGAAGGCAAAGCAACTCTCTCTCCTATTTATTTAAAAGGTGAGGTGATGGCATTTAATTCACGCAGCGTCCCAAGGAACGCTACAGACAAAATGTCTCCGGCTCGATTTCCAATACCATTTGCAACCCTGAGACTAAAGGAGCCTCGTGAAGGCGCACCTCGAACACTGGGACGCCAAAAAGTACCGCGTGACCAAAGATTACGGAAATGCCTCTAAATCTGTGGGCCTAGTAAATTCGCGGCCCAGGCCCGTTCTGCGTGGAAGCCCACGGACTATGGCCCACACCAAGGGACAACCTTTGCCGAGGATAACTTCCTGCTCGGCAGCTTATGAAACGCCTGAGAAAAGAGCATAAGTTTTGGACAGAATCAAGGCCTTGCATGGTCCTCGGACTCAAGCCTATGGGGAAACCAAGTACAAAAGAGAAAAGAGCATAAGTTTTGGACAGAACCAAGGCCTTGCATGGTCCTCGGACTCAAGCCTATGGGGAAACCAAGTACAAAAGAGAAAATCTCATAAGTTTTGGACAGAACCAAGGCCTTGCATGGTCCTCGGACTCAAGCCTATGGGGAAACCAAGTACAAAAGAGAAAATCTCATAGGTTTTGGACAGAACCAAGGCCTTGCATGGTCCTCGGACTCAAGCCTATGGGAAAACCAAGTACAAAAGAGAAAATCTCACAAGTTTTGAACAGAACCAAGGCCTTGCATGGTCCTCGGACTCAAGCCTATAGGGAACTGCTCGGATAGGGAAAGTCCCCAGCTCAAATACTGCAAAATGTTAAGGCCGATAAAAGTGTTAGGATGATGGCGGGACACTTCACTATTCGTAAGCCTAAGGGGGCTATTCATTTTGACGGATGATGTTTTTTCGAATAATTACTTCCTACACCACATAGAACATCCAGTTCTAATCTCGGCTTCGTTTCGGACAAGTATCGCTATTTACAGGTGCGCATTGATATGTCAAACAATTTCATTAAAGTTATGGTGGCATCTTTTTATTAGCAAGTATTTTGGCTTTACTAGTCATTGATTCAAATGGTATATTATCGTGCCGAGCAGCGCTTGCAAATTTGTAAAAACGTAGACAGAGCATACGAAGTAAAATAGCAACTTTTATTAATATGAAAAATCATTACAACATACAAAGAGGGGCTCAAACAAGCCTATACAAAATGTGAACTGCCTAAGCAACAATAACATCCGTAGTACAGATATGTAAACAGTCGGGCGTCTTTTAAACTCGTCTTCAAAAGTCTCTCCAATCTCTGCCACAATGCTGCTCATATTATGATAAGAACCTTCTTTTGGAAAAAGATGGAAGGAGAAGGAAATAGTAAGGAAGAAATCAATGAAGAAGATGGAGGAGATGAATGAGGAAGATGGAGGACATGAGTAAAGAAGGAGGAGAAGAAGAGAGAAGAGATGAAAAGAAAGAAAAGGAGCAAAAGAGGGAAAAGAGAAGGCACCAGAACGGAACTGGTGCTGGGAAGACTATAAGAAGAGGGCGGGGGAGGGCACCAGGGAGCAAAAGAGGGAGAAGCAGAAGCACTTAGCCCCTGCCTCAGCCCTGACTCCTAACACGCTGGTGCCATATTAGGTACGCTCGTGAGGAGCCGGGCGGTGCTGGTCTTGGTTGTTCTCGACTCAGTCACGCCGAGAAGTCGACATGACGAGCCCCTGCTTCGGATTTTAGCTAAAAGAAAGGCGGGATAGATCTTCAGTCTGCGCCACCCTTGCCCTGACCGAGCCATTTCAAGTTTTGTCAGAATATGGTGTTTTGAGGAGGAGCGTGTTTCCTTCATCATTCGTTATGGAAGGCGTATGCAGATATGATGTGTAACAAACGGGCTAAGTGGACGCTAAAGGGGGATGAGGATTTCAAATTTCAGAAGGACGGAGAGGAGTCTGTACGGAAGTCACTGCCACCTGCTTGCCTTCTTATAGGAAAGGCAAAACGGATGGAATTAAATGCGTTCAGAGCTTCCAAAAGAATCTGAAGAGAAAAGAGGCGCCCGTTCCGTTTCCCCACCTTATCAGATGAGCCGCTGGACATAAATGTGCCTCGTAAAGGGAATTCATTTAAGGGCGCGTCTGGGACATCCAAGCGGCAAGAGTAGATCACGAGCGGATTAAACGGAATCCCTTGAAAACCGGCTGACTTCCTGGGAAACCGCTCACATAAATGCGGGGTCAAACTAAATGGGCCATTTTGAGGGCCCGGGTTTGCCAAAACCCTCCTTTCCAATCCGGAAGTCGGACAGAAAGGTTTTGAGGGGCTATTGTGGGGCCCAACAATTCGTGGACCAAGCCCAATTGCTCCTGGAAGATCCGAAGGCCCAATCCGAGGAGAGCTGTGGCCCAAGCTCTACAATAGAGAGCCCAAAACAGTTTTTGGGAGGCAGCCGAGGACAGTTTAGTCCTCGGCAGATCCAGAATCCCATTGGAATACAGGGGCGAAACTGGTATAGGGACGAATTTGTAAGGAGATCCAAAATATCTTGGGGAAGTTATCCTTACTACCCTTCCAGATAAGACCCAGCGCTTGACAGAGCTGTACCCTGCAGCTTTATCAAACCATCCCCAACAATTCCGGGAATGGACTGATGGGACAAATGTCAGTTTTTGTAAAGATCGACCCTACACGTGGACGAAGGACAACGAATGCGAGCTAGTATAAAATAAGAAAGTAAGTAAATCTGAGAGGGGATCCATCCCACCTCCAAGAAGGGGGAGACGATCTGGGTGAGAAGATCTCAACAACACCTGAGATTACAGAAAAAACCCATCGTCGGGTAACCGGGGTGAGACCCCAACGGTCCTCGGAACAAATCCGAGGAGGCCCATCCCACAGGATGCGACGCCGTAAGGCTTAAACGTTCAAACCCATATCCTTTCTCTACACGAATTCCTCCAAAACCAGGACCGGGCACAGCCCCGCGACCAACGGCTAGCTTTTCAAGCCCACTCTCTACAAATCATATTGTGAGGGATCTTTCATGCGCGAGCCCAACACCCTTATTGGGCCGCTAGAGAATTGTGTCCTTACAAAACCCATTATAGCTACATTTTTACTATATGACTTATTCGAATTATAATGAATTCAATATAGAGTTTATATAGTAGAGAATCATTGGTTCACCCTATACTAATCCAAAGGCTAGTTTGCTAGTTCAATAATTACATGGGCCTACAATAAACTTGGGTCTCTAGCAAAACTAACCAAACTTTAAGGTTTAGTTTGTTATAATTTCTAATTTTTAGGGTTTAATTTGAACCACCTCTGAAGTATAGGGTTTAAAATGTAATTTGATCTAAGATTTATTGACATCTGTTGCCTATTTATTTCCCAATATTGACAGACCACTTTTCTTTAGTCCTACTGTTTGTTTTTTTTTTTTTTTTTTTAATATTATAAGACATTATTGTTTTGTTAAGAACTTTATAACTCAATTGTGTGTGAAAAAATAAAATTGCATTGTCTAATCTTATTTGGGAGAACCAGAATTTGAAATCCACATACACCACTTTTTAGTAACAACTGAATTTAAAAAATAAAAACGCACTGTTGTTTTTATAGTACAACACATTGTATTTCTTATTGAAAAGCAGGGGGACTATATTCTGATCACTTTTTCCTACTCCTATTCTATGTTCTCATCAATTCCCCATCCAAACATAAGGTTATGTACATAAAAAATGATAATTTATCCATTGGTAGAACGGTTTTATTTGGGAATGCCTTCTGGTTTTTCTTTCATACAGCAACTTTTGAATTTAATTAGAACCCCACTATCAGTTGCCATCTTTTGAAGTTTCATGTGCATAGAACTGTGGTGGATCTACTAACCCCTATAGATAAGTTATACCAACTACATTTATTGCTAAGAAAATGAAGTAGTTATAAGTAGTTATAACTACTACATTGAACAAAGAGACACAATTCCCATCTCCCAGCAGTGCAATTAGTTGGATAGTAAACCTTTTCTGCCCAAATTGGTAGTATCAAGGACCAAAGATGGTCACCCCACATTATGTTTATTTAGTAATTCTCAGTAGTATAATTCATCCAATAAAAAATTTGTAACAACAGAAAATATACATGAAAGGAAAATCCCAGCTCCAATTCTCTCAAGTAAATAATAGATCTATGACAAAACAAAAAAAAAAAAGGACAGAGAATGAAAGCTCTATGGACAAAAGGCGAGCCCTGTGACTTGGGATAGTGAAGGGTATTTGACAAAAGTTCTGTCAAATACCCTTCAAACACATCAGTCTCACCCTCCTCTCTATTCCTAGCCATCAACCCAGCTGTGTATATAGCACTCATTCTTCCTGGGGCATTATCATGGTACCCAGTAGGTGCATCCACCATGATCAAGTCCCATTCTATGTCGTACACTTCACTTGGAAAGAGAGAGGGAGAGATAGAGAGAGAGAGAGAGAGAGAGAGAGGGGACGGGGCGGCTGAATGAGAAAGAGATGCTAAGGTTTTAGTTTTAGATGTTTACTTTTATATAAATTCAAAACGACGTCGTTTTTATAATAGAAATTAAAAAAAATTAAAAAAGCTGTTTTGAAGGTTAGAACCTGAGACAGGAGCCTGGAAACACACGTGCTCACCACTGACGCAACATACATTTTTTTCTATGGATTTTACCTATAATAATATATATAGGTTGGTTTGAGTTTGGTTCTGTGTAATAATATATATAGGTCCACAGCTATCAAAAAAAATATATATATATATAGGTCCACAATAAATTATTTATTTATTTGTTATTTTTTTTATTCAAGTTGGGCTTACATATATATATATATATATAAATTTCTTGATTAATTTATTTTAAAATTATTTTAGTAAAACTTAAAATGATGCTGTTATTAATATATATTTAATAAAAATGACCGATAAACCCTTCAAGTTACAACCACATAAAACGTGATTAAAAAAAAAACAAGGCCGTAGCTTGCAGGTGCTTTTATTAATCTTATTGGCACAACCATAAGTGAAGACCCAGAGCTTTGGAACTAGTTATATAGGTTACAATTACCTTGTAAAATGATTATTGTTCCTTGGAGAATTTAATTGAATTTTCTTATTGTGAGGGCAAAATTGAGAAGGCATCTAATGACTTAGTTCTTTGAGTCAAAGATACTGAAAGACCATATTTTGTTTTTTTCCTTTTCATCTAGAGAAATCTGGTTTGGTTTGATCAGTACATTAGAACTGATTTCATTTAGCCTTATTTGATTCAGGCATTGTTGAAGAGATGGACAAAGAGAGGGAGATTTGGAGATCTTAAAGTACTTCTCATTGTGTTTTTTTTTTTTCCCCTCTCTCTCTCTCTCTATTTATGGTATATTTGGACTTATAAGAACAAGACAACCATGAAGAAAGAGCCTTTCTCTGCCACTAATATGGTCTTGTATTGTAAAAGTTTGATTTCAATGTGCAGGGTAATGGAAGTAACAAAGAGGTTGTGGCAAAGTTGAGGGAGGACATTCAGATGTTTAGGAATAGTTGAAATGTTTGGGTTCGGACAAATGGACAATCATCCTCTGGCAAACCCTCAATCTCTAGCAACCATTGCTCCTTACTTCTTTATGAACATTAGCTTCGATAATACGCAGTGCACTCTCTTAATCTTGTATATTTTTATTCTACTGTTGTTTTTATTCCTTTGTAATTTGTATCATTATATCATGCCTCAAATCCACCACCAAAATCATTAATTTCTTTAGAACAAAATAGAAATCCACAGAATATTCAAATTACATTTTGCTGTTTAGTGAGAAATTCCTTATTATTTATGTTGATAACGACAAAATTTGCCCCGGCTAACATTTTATTCTCTCATAATTATCTTCCGTTTTGTTTAACATAGTTGAATAATTTTTTGTCTTTCTTTTCTTACTGCTCGCTTTCACACCTACTTTATTTAAAGAATTGAGTTGTTGACCTCACTGAGGATGTGCATGCTTGCACTTAACTATACCTCTTTGATTCCAAAACCCAATGTCCATTCTTAAATTTAACAAGAAAATTAGTAGAGTAGTACTAGTAATTGTTCAGGATTCTTCTTTAAAACATGAATAGCCCACCATGGAAGTTCCTGTTTTAAATTTTATGGCTCTTTGAGTTAAACCGCACTGCTTTTCTTATTTATTGCCACGACGACGTTTTGTCTTCAGTTACTACTGTTATTTTACGAAGCAACATTGTTTTGTCATTGTTGGTCCTTGCCAGATGTCAGTGCCTCATTGGCTCCACGTTATTTGTAAATTCTGTTAATTTTGTTAGAGTTACAACGGCTAGTATGTTAGTTATATCTCTGGTTGCAATTGTCATCGAGTGATTTTTTTTTCCCTCAAATCAAATTTTGTTGTTTTCTCTCTCTTTATGTTGCACGCCTTTTTTGTTTTACTTTGTTTACTGTGACATTCAATAAGTGAGAACACTCAAAAGGAGAAGAAAATTGCAAGGTGAGTTTCAATTCAAGGTTTGGAAACATAAATATTGGTGAGTATCATAATATACTAAGATAGTAGTTGTATATGTGCAGTTATTCTTTGTGATTAAAAAACCTCAATGCGAAAACAATTTATCTTATTGAGATGCAACAGTTCACATTGTAACATTAATGTAACTTTAAGATGGTATCTGTCTTCTATTATAAGTTTAAAAGATAGTAGTTGTATATGTGTAGTTATTCTTTGTGATTAAAAAACCTCAATGCGAAAACAATTTTTCTTATTGAGATACAACAGTTCACATTGTAACAATGTAACTTTAAGATGGTATCTGTCTTCTATTATAAATTTAAAAGATAATTGTACATATGAAGATGAAAATTACATATAACATGAAAAATTTAACCCTAAAGAAACTAAGTTGTAAGACAATTTTCCTTACCAGCTCATAGTCATGTCCTAAGTAATGTTGTTTAACAAGTTGATGAATATTAGCAGGGCTGGCCCAAGAAAATTTGGGGCCTAAGACGAAAATTTTATATGCGGCATTTTTATATGTAAACATTAATTTGATGTAAATATAGAAATTGGTGAATAATATTAACTAAACTAAGGTTAATTTCATATAGAGGATTGAATATCACAGTTGAACCATAAATTTAAACAAAAAGAACTAAAAAAAAATATTATTTTTTTAAAAAAGAAACTTACTTTAACTTAGATATGACTATGCATAGTCAAGTCCATCTGTAATCTAAATTTTAATTTTATATATTCTTTTTAAGAGAAAAAGATAGATAGATATTATTTGGTATGTGGCATTGCAAGAGATTAATTTACAAAAATTAAGGTTTCAAACTATTAGAGGAGATTAGTCATTAGTGATGATCTATCACATTTGTAGCATCTTTTTTTCTAGGGTTTCAATTGATTTAAATTTCTATTGGTCTCCTATTTTGGAAGCCTTGTTAGAAATGGAAGAAAAAAAATACTAAAGATATTACAAAAAGTTCACAATATAATGTGATAATGACTATAATTGATGAATTTCAACAACTTAATTTATTTGTATTTGAATTACTTTTTTTGTGATTGGTGATATGTCAATTAAACCTATAGTAAAATTTGTGATATTTTTAGCATCACTCTTAAAAAAAAAGTATGAATTATTTAAAAAATGTTATATTTTTATAAAATTTTTGGCATTTTAGGGAGGGAGATGAGGCCTTTTTTTAATAGGGATTTTTTTTTAAAAAAAATTTTTTTTGAGGCCTTAGGCCTAGGCCTTGGGCCAGCCTTGTATATTAGTCACCATTAGGTTAATCTGTCAATGTGTCATATTTACCTATTTTCAAAAGCGTGGAAACTAAAAGACTAAATTCACCATTAGGTTAAACACTAAAGTAAAAAACAAGTAGAAAGTGGACCAAGACTAAATAATATAAGAGCATTGTCATCAGCTCTTTTATTAAAAAAAATGTTATTTTGACACATCAAAAGCCTACTTTATTATTTTACCACATCATTTTATAATTCGCTATATATCAAATCTTCCATTTTAATATTACACCACATTAAAAAAAATAAAATATAAAATAAAATAAAACCCAGCTATATTAAAAAAATAAATAAAAACAAAAACCAAATCAACCACATCTCACCACCACCGGCCATCACCTCCACAGCCCACCATCACCACTGCCACTATCATCGCCCATAGCCCACAACCCACCACCACCCAAATCAACTGAACCACCACCTGCCACCTACAATTTGGAAAACAAACACAGAACTCATACCACCCCCACAACCCACCATCACCCACAGCTCACCCATCATATTAGAACCCACCATCACCACCACTACAGCCCATCTCTACTGCAAACCAACCACCACAATTAACACACAACCGCCACAATTACTCACCAATATCAAATCAACCAAAATTGCAACCAAAAAAAAAAAAAAAATCCACAACCAGATAGAGGTAGAGTGAAAGGCGGACAGAGAGGAGAGGGAAGAGGGTGAGATCGACGGTGGCCTCGGGGTGAGATCGGCCGTGATTGGGGAAGGTGAGACCATGAGTGAGATCGAGCGTGGCTGAGTGAGATTAATGGCGGTTGACGATATTGACAGTAGCTGGGCAAGTCGGACTATAGGCGAGATCGGCGGTGGCGGCTTCAAAGGGTGAGAGAGATTGAGAGGAATTAGTGAGAGGAACAGAGGTAACAAAGAGGGAACCGGTGAGAGAGAAGAGAAAAGAATAAAGTGAAGGGAGAGGAAAGAGAAAAGAGAATAAAAAATATTAAAATTTATACAATTTTTGTCCGTATTTAAGACTGTATTGTTCACTCATGCCAAATATTTTGGCATTTACAACACTTGATAAGAGTGGTTTTTTGGTGTTTGGTGTGTCAAATACCAAATATTTGGCATTTGACACCCCTGATGATACTGCTCTATTGTTAAGAATAAACGTAGAAAACGGATTGAATTTTTAGCGAAAGTTACTGCATACATTATTGGTCATCCATTTACTCTAAAAATAATCATGCGGTCCCATTATAATGATGTCTACTTTGAAGAAAGTAATATCAAACAAAACTTCAAGGCAGGAGTTATATCCTATTGTACTCTTTTCCAAGAACGTAGAAAGTGGGCTAGGCTTGAAGACCAACGAAGCAGTTGACCTAGTACCATCTTTCCGAAAAATGGGTCATGGTCAACACAAAAATCAAAAGGAGGAAGTGCATAGAATTTACTTGGCTCCATGAGATAATTTCCCCTGAAATTGGAAGTGGCCCAAAGTAGAACACACTACATGCTTTTAGCAGATAACCATGAAGCTACACCTATTGCCCCATTCCCCAAATTAAAAAATAAAATCCTATGGCCCCTAAAAACTCACTATTGTAAAATTTAATATAACCTTAGTATACAAACATATATTGAAAAGAATTTAATGACTCCAAAATATGATAGGAGCAATCTCAACAGAAAATGTTATGTCACTCATTGCTAATGATGGGCCATTATGTGGCAAAATACACTTACAAACATTCCACCCTAGAAGATGCAAATTAGCATTCCACACTTACAAGCATAGAACCAATTGTTTCAATTGCAGGACTTCGGAGTTAATTCCAGTAATCTTTGTTCTTGTTTGATTGATAGTACAGCTAATTAGTAAGGGGTTGTGTCATTTGTTTAATGCTTGGTCCACCAAACCAAAGTGACCAACTTAGTAAACATATTGTCAAGCATATAATAGCATAAAAGCATTATGAAAAGAGTCCAATTGTTCAACAGTTTGATTTGATAAAATTTCGCCCTCCCTCACAAATCTCAATATATATAAGTTTCAAAGTCTGATAATATTTTGATTTTCATTTTAGTGATTTTTAGAGATTTTATTTTATGAAAAGCGTATTCTCTCTCTCTCTCTCTATATATATATATATATAGAGAGAGAGAGAGAGAGAGAGAGTTAAAGCCAAAGTTTAGAGAAAGTTCAATTAGTCTAATTTTGCATTATGTGTTCCATCTAACTTTTAAATTTTTGTATCTAGTGAATTATTAGGTGCAAAAATAGAATAGTCTAAATCCAATTATATTATAAATTGTATTTCAATTGGAATAAAATTTTCGTGTCTTATCTAATTTTGTAATTTTTTGTGGCAAGTGAATAATTGGGTGTAAAATTGAAAAGTCCAAATCCAATTTGATTCTAAATCATATGTGTGTGTAATTGTGATTATTTTTAAATATACCCGATACATATACATGAGATTATACACTAGAAAAGTTATAATTTTGATTTATTTTTATGATCAGTGGAGTAAGTGCCGGGCAATCAAAGAAAGCTCATGTGACACGTTTTAGTCCATCCTAATTGACAGGTTTGAAGAAACTAAAATTCAAAGTCAAGAGTAAATGCATTCAAAGAATAACAACTAGTCCGTGTAGTAGGGACTAGGGATAAAAGAAAAGGTGTTGGAATCATATTTGAGAGCATTGCCTAAGCACAAAAACAAACAGTCTGTATTCAAAAGGTTTTAGAGCTTTACAACAGCCAATAGCTGCAATTCTCCAAATCCGTAAGTTATTACTTTTCTTGCACACGTCCATGTCTTATATTTTTCTCTCCTTGTAATAAAATATATCCACAACAAATTGTTTTTCCTCTTCTCTAATTTATCTTCCTTCTAATTTTTTCTTCAGTTTTAAAATTTTAATGGCATGTACCTATTCTATGAATTGTGCTATACTTTTTGAAACAGATGGTGGGGTTGAGGCCTGAGGGTCTGTGCTGGGCTTCTGTGGCCTTTGGTCTGTGGGTCAGTGAGTTTTGTGATTTGGACTTGATGGTGGGGTTAGGACTTGGGAATCAAAATCTTGTGTTTAATTAGTTCCGTTACGAATATAAATGAAAAAGGAAAAACCCAAATACCCAATGAATATTCATCCCCCCACCACCACCACTGAAAGATTTTGATTCGTTGAAATCCAAACATGAATATGTCTCACTCTCACATGTTTGAAGAAATGGGTCAAGGTCAACACAAAAATCAATATATTTACAAGTACTTCACCGTAGAAGATACAGATTAGTATTGCCCTCTAAAAAATGATCACTACTCTAAAAGGAGACAAGTAAAGCTCTAGGGGTATGTCTGTAAATAAACCAAGTTGTCTGGGAGCTTGTTTATGTTCGTTTGTTTAGTAAACAGGCTAAGCTCAAACCCAACTTTAAGCTCGATTATTAAACAGATCAAGTTCAAACATAATAATGTGTTTGTGAATAGGGCTTGAATTAATTATATATAATTCTATACATTTATATGTATACATGTTTAAAAATATATTTATATAGACTTGAAATTATGTTATACAAGTTGGCAAAATAATTCATATGATATAAAATTATTATTTGTAGTTTATTCACAATATAAACAATCCATTTGTAATAATAATAATAAAAAAAAATCATAGATTTGTGAAGGGTAAAACATTTTAGTAATGATTTTACTATAAATAAGAAAAAAAAAATAATCAAGTAGCTCATGAGTCATGAGTAAGCTCAGCTTGTGTTCAAAATAAAATTTAATAAACAAGCCTTAACTTTTAATACTTGGTTTTGCTCAGCTCATTTACGGCCTAAGAAGGCTAAACTTAGGCCAAGTTTAGCACTTAGGTAATAGAACCAATTGTTTCAATTGCAGGATTTTAGAGTTAATTCCAGCAATTTCAGCATATAAAGAGCCATATGTTTAAATTTTGTCACATATATATATAAAAAAAAAAAAAAAAGAATTATCTGAAAATGAGATGAACTTTCCCCCCTATATAATGTGCGTACAAACGACCATTGCATAGGCTAATCACATCATAATGGCATATCAAAACGATAAAGAAATCATGCACAATGGATATCACATCATAACAGTATCTGAATTCTGAACATATAGAATGAAAGCAATATGAATAGAACTTAAATTGGTCAAAAACCACAATAGATAGGACATTGCCTAAGAATAAAAAAAGAATATATATATATATATATTTATATATAAAAGTTTACAATTTCTTCTAGTATCAGATATCCGGTGGCGTTGTTTCAAGAAGTTTTAGAGCTATATAATCCTTGTGATTCACCAAATCCTAAGTTCTCACTTTTCTTGAATCCATCTCTTTTATTTATTTTCCTTCTAATTTTTTGTTCAATATTAATTGAATGTACTTTGTTATCTAATAAATTGTGGTTCACGGTTTATCAGAATATTTTCAATGGCTTCTATGGGCACTGAAAGAGCCTCATCATCTTCTTCTTTCACACCTTGTTGGACATATGATGTATTCCTCAGTTTTAGAGGTGAGGATACACGCAATGGTTTTACAGACCATTTATATTTTGCTTTGAAACAAAAAGGCATTTTTACCTTTAGAGATGATGAAAAACTTGAGAGAGGAAAATCAATTTCACCAAAGCTCTTGAAAGCAATTGAAGAATCGAGATTTGCTATTGTCATTCTCTCAAGAAACTATGCATCTTCAATATGGTGCCTAGATGAACTTGCAAAGATCATTAAATGCATGAAAGAGACTGGAATGACAATTCTACCTATTTTTTATAAAGTGGATCCATCAGATGTACGAAAGCAGACAAGAACTTTTGCAGAAGCTTTTGTTAAACACAAAAAGGAGAACAAAAAGAAGGTGCAGAAATGGAGAGCTACTTTGAGAGAAGTGGCCAATTTCTCAGGGTGGCATTTGCAGGATGGGTAATTTAATTTAACATATTTATTTTTTGTTTTTGATTGAAGAAGAGATTTGAAATCGAATCATACTTAATTCCATTGAAAGTAGTGTAGGAATTAATGATATTTACAAAAAATAATTTGTCAAAATAAAATTTTATTGAAAAAAGAGCTTCAAATCAATTTGTTTACTAGCTTGTAACTTATTTTATAAGTACATTCGCATTTAATGATAAACTTAATTAGATACATATTAGAGGTTCCTATCTATTTTAATAATATTACGTTCTAGAATTGATAACATTTGCTAGAGATGTAAATTATTCATTATTAATTGCCCTATTTTAGTTTAAAAGAACATATTGTTTGTTGAATTATTCTTATACTTAATTAATATTTCTTAACCTAATTTTTGTTATTTTCGTGTAACTATTTATATTTTTCATGTAAGTTGTGAAAGTTGATTTATTATGAAGAGGTAATGAAAAGGTAAAGACAATTTTTAGAATATAGTAAAAAATTTCATAGAAATTTATAATTAAATTAATGATAGTTTTTTTTAATAGATATGATAGGGTTTTTTTTTTTAGAAAGCTTTAAATGGTTAAAATGAGTGAACTAGTTTTTACTAGGCATCAAGTAGAATGAGTAGAAGTGATTTTAATTTGGCTTGACATAGTTCTAAACATACTATAAGTAGTTTAGATCAGAGGGAATTCACACAAAATTAGAAAATGTGAAATCTAATTGATATGATATTTGGCACAAACTTAAAGTGTCATTGGAATCAAATTAGCTTGAAACCTTAGCATAGATACATTTACAATAAATATAATTAGATGCATATCATAATTCTTACATAAATTAATATTATGATGGTCATTCCTTGTAATTTAATTGGCACCTCCGCATGCATAAAGTGCTTGAGGGTCTAGGGGAGAAAGGGTTCAAGCTGCGGGGTTAGCAGCATGTTGTAATTATTTCTAAAAAAAAAAAAAACTCTTAAAATATCATTTTAAGAATATTATTTGGTAAAACTGGCAAATTTTTAATTCTTGTTTATTTTATTTTATAAAATAAAAAATGAAAAAAAATTGCTACTTCTTAACTTAATTTTTTTTATTGTGATTAATTTTTTTTTTCAAGTGTTCATTTTTAAAATAATATATGAATAACCCAGTTTTAGAGCATCATGTACTTTTTCATTAAAATTCATAGTTCGACCAATAATAAGTTTTTTGTTTTTAAAAGAAAATCCGGATTAGTTTAAATAGATTAGAAGTGGTTTAATATGGGATCCATATAAAAAGGGTTAGAAGTAGTTTTAGAAGCACTTAAAATTTGTCTTGAATAGGTTGTAAGTATTATGCATTCAAAGTTTTACATATAAATATAATATACTTTTACTATGATTTTTTTTTGTAAGTTTATATTTATGAAAATAGATGTAAAGAAATTTTATACAAAATGAGAGATTGAATGACACAAGGCACAAATTGAAACCCCTTTAAAATATAGAGAAACTTGGCATCAAATTAGTGGGCAATTAAAAGGAAACTTGGCATCAAATTAGTGGACAATTAAACAAAATTGGAGTTCATTTAGAATCTAATTTCAATTCGTAATTGATTTTTAAAATAATTTGCACATTAGTTTAATATATATGATGATTTGGATTTTTATTGAACTTCCACTCCAATATATTATGAGAAATGCTATGTCCACAATATTTTCAGAACAAATCTTAAGTGATAGGTTGTTATTAGCTATTATGAGTGGGCAAAAAAGTAATTTAAGTTGTGGATTCAAATTAGAAGTTTAGAACCAATAACAACTTACCACTCATGATTTATTGTAAAAGTGTTGTGAAAATATTGTGGATGTAGTATTCTCATATACTATACACATAACTACATTTATAGCGGGGAGGGACTTAATGATAGTTGTAATAATAATAAGGCAAATAGGTAATTAATTCTATTTGACATATTTCTTTCTTAAATAATTAAAAAATACTCTTCCTTATCTTTAATCTTGTTTTAAACCATAAGCATACCTATATACATGTTCATGATTCTTTCTATTTTGTCTTAAGCCATTTAACTTATAAGTTTCTAATCACTTAACATAATAAAACATTGGATTTCTGCTTCTTTTCTTTTCGGACCATTTTTTGTGGTTTGAACTCAAAATATACTGTTCTCTGTTAATTGCAGGCCAGAATAAAAAATTATCCAAAACATTGTGGGAGAGCTATGGCATAAATTGACTTATGCATACTCAAAAGATATCAAAGACCAAGTAGGAATAATTTCTCGAGCAGAGAAATTGAAGTCATGTTTGACTATGGGACTAAATGATGTTCGTATTATAGGGGTTTGGGGAATGGGGGGAATTGGTAAAACAACTCTTGCTAGAGTTGTTTTTCATATGGTTTCTAATAAATTTGAAGGTTGTTTTCTTGCAAATGTTAGGGAAGTTTATGAAAAAGAGGGTTTAGTGCGATTACAAGAACAATTTATTCTTCAAATTTTCAATGAAAGTATGAGTATACAAGATGTTTGTCATGGAGTTTTAGTGATCGAGAATAGGTTACGTCATAAAAAAATTCTTCTCGTTCTTGATGATGTAAATCAATTAGACCAAATAAATAAGTTAGCTGAGAAGTGTATTTGGTTTGGTTTAGGTAGTAGAGTTATCATAACAACAAGGGATAGACATTTACTAGAAATACTTGAAGTAGAAGAAATATTTGACGTTGAAGGATTGAATTATAATGAAGCTCTTCATCTTTTGAGTTTGAAAGCTTTTAAAAAAGTCCATCCTCCCAAGGATTATATAGAGGTATCCAAAGATATTGTGTATTATGCTAATGGTCTTCCTTTAGCTATTGAGATTTTGGGTTCTTTTTTGTTCGGTAGAAGTATTGATAAATGGAAAAGTACATTAAATAAGCTTAAAGAATTTCCTAATAATGAAATTCTCAAAGTACTTAAAATAAGTTTTGATGGACTTGATGAGGTAGAGAAGGAAATATTCCTACACATTGCATGTTTCTTTAATCATAAGATCAAAAATGATGTAGTAAAAATACTAGCTTATCTTCACCTTTCCCCTAATGTTGGAATGGAGGTTCTTGTTGAGAAATCTCTCATAAAAGTTCGTGGCAATAGATTGTGGATGCATGATTTACTACAACAAATGGGTAGGGATATAGTTTATCAAGAGTGCCTTAAAGAACCTGGAAAGCGTAGCAGACTATGGTCATTTCGGGACATTAACAATGTACTCACAAATAATAAGGTAAGAGGTTACCTTCAAAACTTGAGTGTATACTCTTTTATATTATTTAACAAAGTCTAATATAGAGTAAGTTTGGTCATTCTACATTTTGCAATTCACTAATCCCCTTTGTTTGTGCAGACAAAAACTACAGTAAAGGGTATGAGAGAAACTAAGCATATATCTTATCAAATTATTCAGCATATCTTTTTTTTTAAAGAATAATGGAGTTTAAATTATAATAGTCTAGTAATAATACATCTTATACAAATCTCTCTTATTCTTATTATGAGGGAACAGAGGCAGTTCAAGGCATAGTACTAGAATTTTATGTACCAAAAATGGTAGATTGGAATCCCGAAGCCTTTGCACAGCTGCAATATCTAAAATTGCTCAAAATTTGTGGCGTTCGTCTTACGAATGATCTTACACATCTTCCCAATAGCTTAAGATTTCTTGATTGGAAAGGGTACCCTTTGAAATCGTTGCCATCAAGTTTCCAATCAAATGAGCTTGTTGAACTTTGCATGTGTTGTAGCTACATTGAACGACTTTGGAAAGGAACAAAGGTAATTTAGGTAATCTTATACAATTTTTTATTTATTAAGTTTGTTTGTTGAAGACTTGAAGCTAATGTTCTTACACTTTTCTTTTTGGTTGCCTTTCAACAGAGTTTTGAGATGTTGAAATTTATCAAGCTGACAAAATCTCAAAAACTTATTGAAACCCCAAACATCATTAAAGTCCCAAATCTTATGACATTGGTTCTTGAAGATTGTATAAATTTACGTACGATTCACCCATCAATTGGAATTCATAAAATGCTTACTATTCTTAATTTAGAAGGATGCAAGAACCTCACAAGCCTTCCAAGCAAGTTTGAAATGGATTGTCTTACGTATCTTAATCTTTCCAGATGCTCAAAAATAAAACAAATTCCAGAATTCGGGAGAAACATGAAACGTGTTCACACACTTCTCTTGGGTGGTACTGCAATTACAAAACTACCCACATCAATTGAGCATTTGACTAATCTTGATTCATTGAGTTTATGGGATTGCAAAAATCTTGTGTGTTTACCTAGCACCATTTGTAATTTGAAGTTGGTTAGATTAGTCGATCTTTACGGATGCTCAAAACTAAATAGACTGCCAGAGAACCTAGGGAATGCCGAAAGTCTAGAGCGGTTGTACGTGAGCAGAACTGCTATAAGAAAGGTCCCTTCTTCCATTGGTATCTTAAAGAATCTTAAAACACTGTCTTTCAATGAATGTAAGGGGTTATCATCATCATCATCATCTAATAAATTGTGGAATGAGCTCCTCCCTTTTTATTCAATGCCAAGAAGTCCTGATCCCATGGACATGCTATTCTCTTCTTTATCAGGTGCATGTTCTTTGACTGGCTTGAACTTAAGCGATTGCAATCTCAAGGTAATATCTGATGATATTGGTTCCTTATTCTCTTTAGAACTTTTGGATCTAAGTGGAAATGATTTTGTTTGCCTTCCGGAAAGCATCATTCAACTTTCGAAATTGAAATGGGTGGTGTTGGATAGTTGCACTAGTCTTCGATCGTTGCCAAAACTTCCATTGAATATTGAATCCATTTATGCCGAAGGTTGTGTTTCACTGGAAATGTTACCAGATCAATTAAAATCAAGAGATTTATTGGAACCATCTCTCTTTCTTCACAATTGCTTTAAATTGGTTGACAATCAAAGCTGCATAGACTGGTTTATCTTAGGGATAAAAAAGTCCCTTAAGATCTCTCTCTCTCCCACTGAGAAATATGAGATTGTTATTCCAGGAAGTGAAATGCCAGAGTGGTTTAGGCACCAAAGCATGGGGGTTGAAGTGAATATAAAACAACCCTCTCATTTGTATAATGAGTGGATGAGAATTGTTGTTTGCATTGTGTTTTGTTCACATGATGTTGATCACCAAATCAGTTGCTTAATTCCCCTGTACTGTTCATTGACAACCAATGGAAAAAGAATGTCTCCTGCACTAGGCAGTAGCTTAATTCCTAAGGTTTTACCAGATCACCTTTGGCTACTCTATGTAACTCCTCAATTCTTCGATGAGAAATCAAATAAATTACTGTCTGAAAGTGATGCGAATGGATTCACTCAGATTGGAATAAAAATTGAAACAGGAGGTCCAGGCGAGGAGGTTAAAAAATGCGGGTTCTGTATGATATACAATAAAGACATAGAAGATCTCGACCGAACAATGGCCCAGCATAGCAACAGCTGCATCTCTCCTTATGAGAGCATGGCTATGATAGTGGAATGTGACAAAGCCAAACGAAGTTGTGATGATTACAATGGGGCTGGACTCAGTGGAGAAGGAAGCTCTAATGACATATCAAACCCAAAAAGGATTAAAAGGCACACAGAAACCCATGGTAACTCTGATTGTGAGGAGTTAAGTGAGTACAAGGACTGTGATGAGGAGTTAAGCGATTGGGACGAATCTAATGAAAGTAACCCGGATGGTTAATCAACTTTTTTCTCTGGTAAGTCACTATCTTTCCTCTTAATTTAAGTTCTGTAGGTTTCTGCATTTTCTTTTTGTTAATGTGATCATTTATTAATGCTTTTGTTGGTGTTTTAAAAACAGAAAAAATAATGTGATCAAAAGCAAGTAAACATCAAAACTGGAAGCTTTTGCTACCAAATGTACTAGTTTATTGTTCAATCTCATGTTTTTTTTTCTATTTAAAATTAAGCTTCTCACTCCATCAAATTTTCATTAAGTGTAGAATCTCCACAATGTGAAACACACACATTGAATCAAATTAATGTAGAGAGTAGAGAGGAAAGAGATGCAGAGAAATGTGACAGTGAGGACTTGTAAGAGTCCCCTCTCTTTTGCTCAGTAACACTGACACTAACTTTACTAGCTGCTTACAGGACTCTATCCTCTGCTACATCTTCTCAATTCTACCAACTAGAGCTGCTGTATCAAAATCTTAGCTCTGTGGATTTAATGTCCAGAAACTAGACTCTTTGCTATGCCCTGTCCTTATGTAGAAGTCCTTGAGCACAAGCTGATTTTGTTTGCATCACAGGTAGTTCAAAATGAATTAACAAGAATCGTATGAATTTATGATTGCAATTGAGGACAAAAATCAGAAAGTTAATAATGCCACTAATTGTAATCAACAAATTAGGTGAAGATGGAAGAGGCAGGGACCATGAATTTAAGATTGCCATTGATGATTGAACACAAAGTTCAAAAAGTTAATGTGAATAATAGATAGTATTGATTCTATTGAATAGTAAGTATTACTTAATGGCCTTAGCCATGGGCTGCCATTATTTTGCAATTTTACGAATATCTTACACCTTATCATCCCATGTGATCCTTGTCCATAGGCATGGGGGAAACCTTAATAGTATTTGAATCTCATCTTAAAAAACATCTTTTTCCTTTGCATTTTGTTTTTTAGATTTTTTTTTCTTTTGTTTGCCACTGTTCTTTTTTTTTTTTTCCCAGACATTCAGGAGCTTAACAGAATATACATAATGTCAAGTTCGAATGCAAAGGGTACTATAGCCAATCACATGCATTGCCTCCATCTGTAATATAATTACCATATTAATCGGTGATATTAATACTTTAAAACTAACTTTATAATTGCTCTTTAATTATGGAAGTTTTTGACAGATGACTATTGTTCTTTGGTTTTTTGATGTTCTTGAAATTTTCTAGGCCCATTTCGGATCATGACCAAGGCAAACCATTCATGCCTATTTTACATTTTCATCTTTATGGTATGTTCTTGTTTTTGATCTGTCCATTACAACTAATTTCATTCAGCTTTACTTGATTCAGGCATGGATAAAGAGAAATCAGGGTGATTTGGAGAACTTTAAGTACTTCTCGTTGTCTTTTGTCTCTATCTTATGGTCTATTTGGTCTTATAGGAACAAGGCAAGCGTGAAGAAAGAGCCTTTCTCTGCCACTAATGTGGCCATGTATTTTATAAGTTTGATTTTAATGTACAGGGTAATTATCAGTTCAAAAATCAAAGAAAAGCCATGACAGTAGCAGGATAAGCAAATCCAGTCCTTTAGAGAGGATTCCAACTGCAACCAATCCTGTCAGAGGAGAGCTACAAGGGTAGGGAATGGAAATAGTGGGGATTCAATTTCTTTTTAAAAAATAGAGAATGTTCATGTCCATGGCTGGTTTTGACAAGTCAAGTGAGTGATTAGTGACCTGAGATTTTTTCATTGGAAGGAATTTTGTGAAAGTGACCTGGAAGGTTGATCAAATATTTTCTCTAGATCACTAGTAAGTCACCATCCTTCTTCTTAATTTGAGTTTTGTTGGTTGATGCATCATCGCTTTTCCTTTCCTATGGCATATACTTGTACTTTATTGGCACTAATTCAAACTCTCATCTGGTTTGTTTCCTTAATAAAAAAACACAAAGCAATACTCCTAGCTAATTTAATATGCATATTAATGAATCATGAGGATTCATTCAATTGGTAAAAGAATCATCCCTGTTTTTTTTTTTTCCAGACATTTAAGAGTTTAATAGGTTACGTCATATACATGTATCTGATGTCAAGTTTTGATGGAAATGGGTGCTGCCACATGTAAGTGCCCTGTTAATTTGTAATATAGATGGTTAAAAACTCCTTTTATGCAGGATTTATCTCTTTAATTATATCGGTTTATACCATATGACTTTTGTGCTATGGCCTCTCTATGTTCTTGACTTTTGGTCTAGTGTGTATGTCAATATTTCCCAATAAAACGGAAAAAAAAAAAAAGTAGTTTAAGATTCCATTTAGGAAGTCAAAACGAGCTGCATCAGTTAATAGGTACTTAAAGTTATCTTTACACTTTCACTTTGAAACAGGACCTGGTTAGAGAGCTATACTCTACACAAGTGGCTGTCAAATTTTAGCTATCCTTATCTCAAGGTGTGATAAGCTAAAATGGCCTCATATAACTCCTAAACATGGTGAGTGAAACTGTATCTTATAAGAATGAGGAAGAGGAAAACTTGGATAATTATTCTTGGAGTGTAGTCTTTGCTTGGGCTGTATGGTTTTGGTCAGATTAGACCCTAGGAACTTTGTGCATTTATCCTTGCTCTTTGAAGCAGTTGTTGACTTAGTGAACGGAGGATCTACATTTTCATAAGCAGGAATATGTGATGTTCTCAAGATTGTCATATCATAACTCTGTTGGCCTTGTGGTATAACCTCAACAAAGTGATGTTTGAGGGTTCAAAACAGGTGCTTATGAAGAGTAAATGCTCAGTAAAGCTTTGTTTTGCAGATATGCACAAGCCTATCATGCAGATTTGGATCAGAGTAACTGTAGGAGAGTACCGAGGCGAGTGTGCCCAGTTGTGGAGGCATAGCTGGTCTTGATGACAGTTAAGCGACACTGGCAGAGATGGTGCAGATGGAGTTGTTTTGCCTATATAATGTGCTGGCAGGAAAATTTTGAAGGCGTTGCAGTTCTGCCATATGCAGCCGAGTGGCAGCTAGATGCCTAGGTGTTTAGCTTTGCATCATTCATCTCTATGAGTAACGTTAAAGAAATTTCCAATAGAAAGACTTGGCTCAGATAGGGTGTTGATTGTTGATCACAAAATGTTTCAATTCAAAAGAATCTAGAAGAAAACTTCTGCAAGCATATTTTCTTTTAACCACAGAAAGGAGTATCCCCCAACTGCATTTCTAATTTGCTATGCATGAAAGAAAGTGTATGAAACAGCATGACATTTCTTCTTCTTCTTCTTTCTTTCATTAAAATATATATATATATATATATATATATTTAAGTTTTGGTTTAGTGTACTAATGTTAAGGTTTTAAGTTCCCTAACCCAGAGTAATATTAAAGAGTTGCAACACATATATCAGGCAGTGGTAGAATATAGGACTTTTTAAAATTGGAAATCTGTACAGCTCTCACATTATTCCCAAATCATCATTTATTTGATAATGAGATACAAATTATAGAGAAAATGAAACATCTAAAAAAAATGTTTTCCTTTAAATGTAGAGCTTAATTTTTACCATGTATGTTAGTAGCAAGTTTTAATATAATAATAATATATAAGACAATATGTAACCAGTTTTTAGGAGAATGCACTTGTATAAAATGGAGATAAAACTTCTTATTTGAAACATGAAAAATAATGTTGTATAATTTAGGGATGAACATAAAAAAATTATAACCCAAATATTGGATACAAAAATGTTGACATAACTATTATAAATTTTATTATCTTAGTGAATTCTACGATCATGCAAATACAAATAAATATTTGGGTCACAATTGGACAAAAGTTATACGACATAAACAAATTGAATACCACCCACTAATTGATTCCCCAAACAAAAAAAGAAAAAGAAAAAGAAAACGGACTAATCAAAACACCAAAAGAAAAGATATTTGCATTAGCATCAAAAAAATAACAACAATTTTTAAACAATAAAAATACATAAATCAATCTTTTTCTTCAAATATCGTTCAATCTTGAATTCCATAAACATATTAAGATGAAAAATATTAAAACAAATGAATGAATAAGGTTAGAGATTTATAGCAAAATATGTGTGTGTGGGAGAGAGAGAGAGAGAGAAAGAGAGGTACCTCTAGTAGTGGAGAACAAAAACAAAAATGCAATTGTGAAACAAATTTCTCATCAAAATTTCTAAGCTTGTTGCATATAAGAGGGATAAAAATAGAATATATTTATATATAAAATTATAGAGGGGAAGAGGGAAATGAAACTTATTAACTAGAAAAGAGGGGATGAGGAAGATGAAAGGTTGAGGAAGATGATGAAATATTATAGATGTGGATAATTGAAGTAAATGTAATTGTAATTGCTAAAATAATGATGTGATATAAAAGCAAAAACACTTCCTATCATTAACATCAAAAACTAAAAGTTAGGAAAAATATTATATACATTTTATTGTTATATGTGTACAATTTAATTTCATGTGTTGAAAAAGCAAAAAAATAAATTGACTTGTAGGCTTCTTTTCTAATTGTGATGTATTTAATTATGGTTCCAAAATAAAATTTTAAAAAAAAATCTTAATAGACAATTAAATTGCACATATATTACTCAATTAAAGTATTTTTTCAACAAATTACTTTTTCGTAGAATAAAATACTTGAATAGTCTTTGGAAGGAGAATGGTTAGGAAAATAAATAGGCAAATGACAAATTAAGAATTAGTGGTCATAAATAAGAATAAAAATGTGAACTTAAATACCATATTAAAGAAAAACATTTATTTCATTCAAAATTTTTAATTATATGTCACGTGTATAGTATCATGGCAAACATATTGACATGTACAGATAATTTTTTGACACTTAGCATTGTTTGTCCATATCATACCAATTAAATATAGGAAGTTGTCATGTGTCATTGCCATATTCTTTGAAAATGAATAAATGTCATCGTAGCATGCATCTACCAGTTTTAAGATCCAACTTTTATAATTTATTAGTAAGTTGCCCATGTAATGCACGGATAATTTTGTGATATTTTATGTAAGACGATTTTGGAGAATGTTGTACATATATTATAAAGAAAAAGTAAACTAAATTAGAGTAAAGAAACACATACTTCTCAAGGTAAGATTAATTTTTCTTTTTTTTTTAATCATCAAACCAAAAATAAATGCAAAAGAGTAATAGGACCATAAAAATCAATTAATTTGTGCTATGTTCACATATTGCATACCATTAAATGAAAATATGCCCAACTCTTTCATCGTCATCCACTCATCGATAGTGAGACATTAAGACATGGTGTGGGCAAATGTGTATGCATGTATCTTATAGATGATTTAAAATCATGGTAGAATATGGCTTTACATTGCGCATCAAATATTCTCTCTACTTATATACCCAAAACAAAAACTATCCAACCAAATTACACAAACGTAAATAATATTTAAGCCCCTAATTTAAATATATAAAAGAAAAAAAAATACCCGTAGGAGTTTCGGCGGCTTGATAGTGGTAGGAGGCTAGTATGACGGAAGTGGCGGCCACTCAGATTCCTCTTTCTCTCTCTTACAAATGCTTTGTCAATCTCAGGTCTTTTGTTTTGGTAATAATGAAACAATGCGTTTCATTTAACAATCCACAACATTTTCATGTCTCTCTATCTCTCCCCATAGCTTTATTTGGTTAGTTATTACTATTAGTTCTTAATTATTTATATATTTTTTGCTTTTGTTTTTAATACTAAAATGGGGAGTATGCTAAAATACATGAAAAAGAGAGAAAAGTGTAGTGTAAACTTAGACAATTAATAAAAGATTAATGAGATAATAGTAAAAATAAATTAATATGAACTTTTGGGTAACAGTAAAAAAAACTTAATGAAAAGAGGTAAAAAATGGGTTAAATGCAAAATTAGAGCACCACATGGCAGAACTTTATGCACTCCTACATGAGGTTTCTGCTTTTATATATATAATAATATATTATAGATGGGTAAGTTTTACAGCTATTGGCAGCAAATAGTGCATCTCAAATTACAAAAAGAAAAGAAGAAAAGAAATATCCTACAAAATATTCTGCGGTGGAGACACGCTGTATGATATGTAATACTTACATCGAGTCACATGGTACAGGCACATGTGAGACAGTTCGTCAATAGAGTTTAATTAGATGATAAACTATAGGTTAATAATTTTAGTCTATTTATATTGTCCACGTGACCTAAAAAGGGAACAAAAACAAAAGAAAATATTAAATTTACATAAGAGGGCGTCCACTAGACACAATCACAACTTGTAGAATTCATATGATTGCCTCGTAAACAATATTTATGGCTTGTTTGGATGTTTAAAAAAGGAGGGGCAGTAGAGTAGAGGGAGGGAGAGTAATTCAATTACCTTGTTTGGAAGTTTTTTAAGGAAGGAAGGGGAGGAGTTTGGAGGGGTTTGGAAGGGTTTCAACTACCTCCAACCCCTCATTTTTAATTCCTCCGAGTTGGAGAGATTTGGAGGGAGAGTAGAACACATAAATTATTGAATATGTAAATTACCTAATTTACCCTTATTATATTTAAAAAAATTACAAGGTTTTTTAATGTCAAAAAAAAAAAAAAACTGATTATGTAAATGATATTTGTTTGTTTCCTAAGAAAATTAAGGTGAATGAAAAGAAAAATTGAATCAAACTAGCTAGGGCAAAAGCAACGGTATCAGAGCCTATGAATTCAATTGCCAACATGAAGCTCTCTGAAAAGCCTTCCAAGTTCCAAAGCCAAAGAAGAAGCCGAGCTAGCTTCCTATGATGTCGACGACGAGGGCGATGACAACAACAACAACGTATTGCTCTCCAAAACCCTAGCTCATATTCAAACTTTCAGCTAGTTTTATTGTATTTTTGGTTTCATCGAGTTCAATGCTTGATTTTTGTGTTTACGTGCCATTTCTCATCATTACTTGGCCTCTGTTTCGTTGCTGAGAAAACAGAGGAAATGGCCATTTTTTTTTTTTTTTGTTCTTCTTCAGTTTTGTCGTATTTCTCTCCAAAACCCTAGCTCACATTCAAACTTTCAGCTAGTTTTATTGTATTTTTGGTTTCATCGAGTTCAATGCTTGATTTTTGTGTTTATGTGCCGTTTGTCATTACTTGGTCTCTGTTTCGATGCTGAGAAAACAGAGGAAAATAGAGGAAACTGCATTTTTTTTTTTTGTTCTTCTTCAGTTTTGTCCCTGATAAGGAGCTTTCACTTAGAAAAAGATACATAGTTGTATTAGGTCGAGTAGTCACAAATGATAATGAATCTGAGATTTAGAAGCTCCAATTTAATTTTCTTTTTGTACAATTTTAGCTACCACAAGGCCTTTCCAAAAATTTTATTTGAATTTATTAGTTAGTTATTTTTTAGTTTATATAAGCTTTAATGGTTCTCAATTTGTTGATTTTTATATTTAGCGTGAATAATTTTTAAGGTTCTTAACATTTTGAAATTGTAATGAAAAAGATTCACTAATAACATATTCTAAGATTGGAAAAAAAAATCTTAGAATAAATTAATCATAGACCAATGTTACAAGTTCATTTTCAAATTGGGGTAAATTTGTCTATTTTAATCATTTTCTCTCCTTTCCATCCTAATTTTTAAAACATCCAAATAAGGGGAAGGGCTAATTACTCTCTTCCCCCTTACTAATTTTAAAAACATCCAAACAAGGTGGAGGGGAATCATTCCACTCTACTCTCCTCCCCACTACTCTCCTCCCCTCTACTCCCCTTTACTCTCATCCCTCTCTAAACTTCCAAACAGGCCATTAATGAAACATGAAACAAACACAAAATGATCTTTGTTTTAAGAGAACACATATTTTGTTGTGAAAGTAAATCTTCCTTTTACATTATTTTGGATGAAGACATTGAGTTTCCTCATTTCCGACTATTTTGCTTCTTTTGCCTCCCTTTCTTAGGTTGTTTCTTCTTCTTCCCCACCCCTTCTAAATTCTCTGATGGCAAGGCCAGGGTCTTGAGATTAAGGGAAACGTTTCATATGAAACTATATCTAAAGAGGCAAAACAAATTAATGATTGAAGATGTAAAATCTAGGAATATAATATTCTTCAAACACAATTATCTATGGAAATTAAGAAATGACTCAAGGAACGATCCATAATTGTATTGTTAAAATGAACTATAACATAGCATTTAGTATATGGGTAGTTCCTTCGAGTTTGGCTTGAAGCATTCAATTACATTAATGCATCCCAATTTCAGTTTTAACCAACTACACTAAATGCCATATATCTACTAAATTTTATTTTGGGTCCTGTTTTGGTAGGTCAGACTCACTGCTTATTATTCTCTTTTCTTTGCAGCCCTGAGGCAGAAGTTGTCCAAAAAATTGTGCAAGAGATATCTAATAAATTGAATAAATTCATAGTAGATACCAATGGACTAGTTGGAATAAATTCCCGAGCTAAGAAGTTGAAGTCACTTTTAGCTATAGAGTCAAATGATGTTCGAATTATAGGAATTCCGGGTATGGGAGGAATGGGTAAAATAACTCTAGCAAGAGTTGTTTATGGTATGGTTTCCAATCAATTTGAAGCTTGTAGTTTTATTCAAAATGTTAGGGAGGAATCTGAGAGACACGGTTTACTTTGGTTACAACAAAAACTTTTGAAAGAGCTTTTGATGGGTAGAGATTTGAATATACAAGATGTTTATCATGGAGTCCTCAAAATCAAGGAGAGTTTACGCTACAAAAAGATTCTTCTTGTTCTTGATGATGTAGATGAATTAAAGCAATTGGAGAAGTTAGCTAGGAAGAATGATTGGTTTGGTTGAGGTAGTAGAGTTATCATAACAACAAGAAATAGGAGTTTGTTGGTGGGACCTTAAGTAAATGAAATATATGAGATTGAAGCATTGAATAATAATGAAGCTCTTCAACTTTTTAGTTTGAAAGCTTTTAAAAAAGATCAACTTGACGTTGATTATATGGGGCTATCCCAAGCTTTTGTAGATTATTCCCAAGGCCTTCCTTTAGCCCTTGAGATTTTGGGTTCCTCTTTATTTAAAAAAAGTAAAGATGTATGCGAAAGTGCATTAGACAAGCTAAAAGAGTATCCTGACAAAAATATTAGCAATGTGCTTAAAATGAGCTATGATAGACTAGAAGAAATAGAGAAGGAAATTTTCTTTTATATTGCATGTTTCTTTAATCAGAAGAATCAAGAAACAATCATAGAAATATTAGATTGTCTTAAGCTTTATGCCAAAATTGGATTCAGTGTTCTAATTGATAAATCTCTCATCAAAGTGTATAAAAAGCAATTGTGGATGCATGATTTATTACAAGAAATGGGTCAGGATATAGTTCGTCAAGAGTCCCCTAAAGCCCCTGGGAAGCGTAGCAGATTGTGGTTGTATGAAGATATTGACAATGTGCCGACAAATAACACTGTAAGTGGTTATTGAAAGAACCTGAGCATGTACCTCATTATATAATTCAACAACATAGTGTAACTTAGAGTTGTTATGGTAATCATACATTTTGTAATCCACTAATCCCTTTTGTTCATGATTATTAGGGAACAAAAAAAGTTCAAGGCATGGTCGTAGAGTTACCCTCTACAAAAGATGTGGATTGGGATCTTGAAGCCTTCTTAAAGATGACAAATCTAAAATTGTTCATAATTGATAGCGTTCACTTCAAGCACAGTCTCAAACATCTTCCTAATAACTTAAGATTCTTGATTAGAGAAAGTACCCTTCAAAATCTTTGCCATCAAGTTTTGAGTCAACTGAGCTTGTTAAACTTTGTATGAATTGCAACTACATCGAACGACTTTGGGAAGGAACAAAGGTAATTTAGGAACCCTTATACTTCTTCTTTTTGAAGTATCATTAAACTAAAATATTTTGTAGAAGTTAATTGTTTTGTCTTTTATTTTTTGGCTTTTGACAGTCTTTTGGGAGTTTGCAATTCATCAATTTGAACAAGTCTCAAAAACTTATTGAAACCCCAGACTTCAGCAAAGTCCCAGCTCTTGAATTGGATCTTGAAGTATGTGCTGCTTTATTCTGCACTGTAAAGGAAATCATCATTCATGTCACCGTCCTATGTAATGCTTGTGTAGAAGCATCTTATTTCAATCCCACTTAAGAGTAACATCCTTTCTCTACCTTTTGTTACTGGGTTTTATATATATAAGATTAATGATTTAAAACTCGTTTAATATGAAGCGGCTGTTTAATTATATAAGTTTATACTATAAGACTTTTGTGCTTTTGCCCCTTGATGTACTAGAAAGTTTTTCCACCTTTTTAAAACTTTCATGAATCAAATTATTGACTGAAAGTTGTCCATACCCATTTCAGATTGTGACCAGGCAAAAGCTGAAATGAACCAAATGACCTATCTCTAACTTAATTGGGTTAGACCTTGTTAAAGAGACTCAACAAGAATTAGAATTGAAGGACAGCAATAGACATTAGAGAAACCTGACCATACAACAAACTTGATTATATATTACCAACCATAACATCTGAGGGAAATTTGTCTTAACAGTACTCAGACTTGAGAAGGCAAGCAACTATGTAGACAAGGTTGAAAAATGTAGAAGGTAGCCTGTTTAGGTAAGCCCTCCTGTTGTACTCGCTATCATTGTTGTATTATATCTATTAATTAAGTTTTCTCACATTCTCAAATGTATTAAATTTCACAGTGGAATGATGCTACACTTTGATAATCATTGTCATTCATTTTTGAAAATTTTAAAATTTTTATATAATATTTGGGGTTTCCCTTAGATAAGCCAAAAGAATCTGCATCTTTTAATAGGTATTTAAAGATATCTTTACACTTTGTCTTTGGAAACAGGACTTGGTTAGGGAGCGATACTCTCTTGAAGTTGCTGCTCAATTTTTAGCCACCCCTATCTCAAGGTGAGAAGCTACTGATAAGCTGATATGGCCTCAATGTAACACATAGTTGATATAAGGTCATAATTAAGCTATTATTGAAAGTAGGGGGAATTCAGGTAATGAATTCTCAAGGGAAGGTCATAGCTCTTAGATGGAGATATTTGTGATTCTATGGGGATTGAAGCTTCCTTTGAAGTTTATAATTTTTGTGCGGAAGTTTTGGCATGAAGACTCATTAACACATAATAGTGAAATGAAACATAGTGAGTGATAGTAAGTGTGTGTTATGCAATAAAAAAGAGGAAAACTAGGATTATTTATTCCTGAAGTGCACTCTTGCTTGGGCTGTATTGTTTGGATTAGATTTGAGCATGGAACTAAATTCATTTCTCCTTGCTCTTTGAAGCAGTGGTTGGCTCAATGGATTGAGGATCCAAAATTTTAAAAACAGGAATATTTGGTGTTCTCTAGATTGATGTTTAAGGGTGCAAAAAAATCGGCTTAAGAAGTTCTAATGCTTTGCTTTGCAGGTATGCACAAGTCTTTAATGCACAACAGCAAGATCAGAGTAACTGCAGGAAAGTACCAAGGCAAAAGTGTCCAAGTGTGGTAATTATTGTGGGACACTAGCAGAGATGGAGGGTGGTTTTGGTTATGTAACCAAATCCAGCGCTGGCAGTCTGTTATTGTTCTTCCATATGCAACCAAATGGCATGCAGCTAGATCAGATGCCCAGCTATACAGCTTGGTTTTTGCAGACTTGTTTCAATAATTTGAGAAAGAAGATTCCTTGGCAACTTGCTATGCTGATTGAAGACCTCAATTGCATAAAATTTGGAGAACACTAGTAGTTATATATGTTGCGCATAAGAGAGTCACTGTAGATGTTGGATCCCTGGCTACTCTTGCTTCAAAGTCTTATAAACATTTTTGGACTCTACTACTAGCCAACTCTTCTGACATTATTGTATCAGAAAACCAAACCCAAAAAGAAGAAGAGGAAGTTATCTTTACACCTTTTATGGACTAATTTATGCCTTTGGCATATGTCTGCATGCAATCATTAGAAGCAACAAATCCTTTTCCTCTGCAATTTATTAGTAAGATTTTTCTTTTCTTTCTTTTTTTCCTCCCGTCATCTTCTTTTCAGACATTTAGGAGTTTAGTAGAATATATATAATGTCAAGTTTGAATGGAAATGGGTGCTATCACTTGATTTTCTCATCAGCTTGTATCATTAATAACATTGCTCTTTAATTATGCATGTTTTTACAATATGACTTTTGTGCTTTTGAAATGCTTTTAAGGCTTCTTTCTAACACTGATTTATTTGGTTTAAAAAGTATACTGGCTGTTGCATGCTAGGAATTGTAGAAACCAAGCGGGCAGGTCTATTGTTGATCTTATTGACACAAGTTTAAGTGAGGACATTGAGCTTTGGAACCAGTTATGTAGGTTATAATTACCTTCTAAACTACTAAACTAATCAGACTTCATTAGCAGTACAAAGTAATCAGACATTGCTACTAAACTACCAAACTACTAAACTTGGCTTTAACTACCTTCCCGCTATACTTAACAATCAAATACACAGTCAAGACTCCAATTTGATCAAATTTGTCTTTCTAACTTGCTATGCATGAAAGGAAAATGTTTGAAACAGCAGGACCGGCTATCGTCTATCACATGAAACTCTAGTGTAGTAAAGTTGTACCTAGAAAAAAAATGACTTTAAAAAGTAGCGCATGAGCAAATATGCTAAAAAGATGAAAGCTAAAAACAGATCCAACACGCACTCAGCCAGTCAGCCATTGTATTATAGACTATAGTTCTCATTAACTAGTAGAATAGATTTGTTCTTTCTTTTCTGTTTATCAGTTTTCTCTGATGGGAAGAAGTTCTCATCCTCTACTAATAATTTGGTTTGTTGTGGTAATACTAAGGTTTTAAGTTCTTTAATTCAAAGTCATACTCATATCACAGAGTTACAACACATTGCCAACTGGTAAGAGCTCACATTCCCAAATGATCCTTAAACAAAAACATTAACAACCTCTCATATAACACATAACTCAAATCTAGAAAAACACAATTAAGAACCACCAGGAATCCCCTAACACTGCAAAACGGTATACTACTAATGACAAAGACACAAACTTTAAACAACCAATAGCAAGTAATCAAGAAACTAATAAATGGGTAACCAAAGAAACACAATTTAAAGCAAGTAATCAAGAATTCTCTCAACAGCAAAAAAAAAAAAAAAAAAAAAACCCCACAAAATAGAGACCTAGTAGTTACCTCGACAAGGGAATCATCAATCGTTATCGTCTTGGAACTGTTCAGTGGCTTCCTCTTTGCCCCTCCATGGCGCCGATGACATCAACTTCTTCTTCTTCGCTGTTGTCATTTTCATTCAATTGCTGTTACAGAGAGAGGGGTAGTGTTGTCAGAAATTCGGAATACGTTATAGAAAGAGTTATTACCGTACAGTACATAAACCTATTGTTAACGCTTCTATCACACAAGCTTTATGAAAACCAAAAAGTACATAATGGACTGAAGTGGACCCAATACGACCAAAGTGGATAGAATATAGCGAACGGTATAGAATAGAACCGAAGTGGACCGATAAGTATAGAATAGACCGAATAAGACCAATATGAACAGAATAGGACTGAAGTGGACCGAATAAGACCGAATGGACCCAACTAGACCCAATAGGACCAAATAATTTGGAAGTGAGTTTAATTGGTCAATAGTTTGATTTGTTCAAATGTAGGCTTAATAAGTCTCTATATAATTTAAAAGTCATGATATTTGAAATATCCTAAATTTGCACGAGCAAATATTTTGTTTTTGATTTTAGGGTTAAATACATAGTTGGTCTTTAAACTTTATAGCCTATAAAAAAGTTTAGTCTATAATATATAAAATGATCGCTTTTAGTAAAATGATATGACCAAACTAAAAACAAAGTGTGTAGTGTACATGATTGGCTTAGGTTTGAGAAACTTTTTATTCTATATTGACCTCCTCAAGTCCAAAAATTTCTCACCCAAGCTAACATAACCCAAAATAGCTCTAAAAATCAACTCAACCCAAACTGTAAGGGTCAGATTGGAGCCATTTGGTAAGGTCTAATAAAAAAAAATATATCATTAAATCATTTAAATTCATTATTGAAAAAATTTACAAATTAGCCTAATATTTGAATTATATTAAAAAAACTATCAAAATATTAAAATAAATAAAACCATCAAATTCTCTAAATCTAAAACGAATCAAGTTAACAAATTTAAAATACATAAATTTTTAAAATTATTAAAAAGGAGTTGTGTTATTTGAGTTGAAATGCTAATCCGATACAGACTCACGCCATGCTTGGGGGGAAATTTTTAATTTAAAAAAGATAATAATCAACCAGACCCAAAGGCCAAAGTCATAATTTTGATATATAATTTTACGAGTGGTGTCAGTAGAAAGAAATTATTTAAGCAAAGCTGAACATGAAAATTATCCAACAAGTGGACTAGGTGAAAAAATGTGGGTTACGAAGGACATTTACAATTAGTAATGGTTAGATCTTAACCGAATTCTGTCTGAGAGAAGCGGCGGAAGGTTACGAAGCGAAGAGAACCCGTGAAGACTATGATGGGGCTGGAAGCTCTAATGACAAAGCTCACCCAAAAAGGATTGCAAGACTCCTAGAAATTATGGCCCATGGTAACTCTGACTGTGAGGAGTCAAGTGAGTACAAAGACTGTAGTGAAGTCTGAAGAGCTAAGTGAAAGTGACCTTGAAGGTTAATCAACTTTTTTCCCTGTAAGTCACTGTCTTCTTAACTCAAGCTCTGTTCGTTGCTACAATTTCTTTTTCTTGTGTAAACATATTCATGGATTGCCCACCATGTGTTTGATTAGAGTTTTTAATGAGACTCCTAGAAATTTGACTAAGACGAACAAAAGATTGCAACAAAAAGCTTCTTCTTGTTGTTTATAAAGCAGAGAAATAATCTGCTTGAAAGCAAGTATACATCAAAACTGGAAAGCTTTTGCTGCCAAACGTACTGGTTTATTGTTTTTTCTTTCCATTTAAAGTTATACTTCACTCCCTCAAACTTTCATTAAGCATAGAAACTCTCCACAAAGTGCAACACACACACACTGAATCAGAAGCAAAATGAGTTGAGAGGAGAGAGAATTAGAGAGAGGGAAAGATATATGAGAGCAAGGTCTTGCAGAGTTCCCTCTCCTTTGCTTGACAAAATGCCCTCAGTAACACTGCCACATCCTCTCGTTTTTACCAACCCAAGGTGCTTTCTCCATAAGTGTTCTGTCAAGCGAGTGGAGGCATCTCTGAACTCGTCCCCATTCCTGACATAGGCCCATACTTTGGGCGGCAGAATCAAAATCTTAGCTTTGTGGATATAATGTCCATAATTTAGACTCTTCGCTATGCCATTTTCAATCCCATACCCCTACACATATTGCGCAGCTGTTGCTTAACCAAATGTCTTTCCTCCTACATTGACATATGGTCTGCACCACCATTCCACATGTTATGCAAACGCTTGATCTAACCATTACTAATCCTTTGGTGGGGCTGCCTTTCTGTCTCTTCTTTTCTACAATGTTAGTGCCTCTGAGTTTGATAGGTAATGTTTTTCTCAATCCTCCTTTTGCTTCTAGGTTCCCAAATCTAAGGATTCTAGTACTTAGATAACAGGCGGCAAACTCTGAATCTTGTACTCTTTTCTTCTTGTGCTGCTTTGGTTTCAATGTGCGAAAAAAGAATGGAAAGACAAAGCTTTTTGTTGGTGTTTTAAACAGAAGTAGAAATCATGCGCCGGAAAGCAAGTAAACATCGACACTGGAAGCTCTCACTGCCAAAGGTATATTGATTTATTGTTCTATCCCATGTTTTTTTCTTACATTCAGAATTAGGCTTCTGGGTTGTCCTTATTTAGAAGTCCATAAACACAAGCTCATTAGTAAAGTCATGAGAGATAGACAGGTAGTTCAAAATGAATAAAATTGAATTCTAATTTGTATATATTTCCTTCTTGTCCTTTCCATATATTATGGTTTGCTTTATGTTAAAGTATGCAAAGGGGTTTTACTTATTTGGAACTTTTAAAAGGCTTTTTTTTTTTTTTTTTGGTTTGATCTGTCCAACAAAATAAGAATCTCTTGTACAGCTATTCTAAAAAGCTAAAATCATATGCTTCCATTTTGTCAGTCACCAAAAAAAAAAAATTTGTTGTGAATGGCTACATATTACTTGATTGTTAGACTTGATTTATCATATCAGTGATTTACCATGAGAGAAGTATCTTTTTGCAAACATTAATATATAATATTGAATGGTAAGTATTACTAAATGGCCTTGGCCATGTCCTGCTTTTATTTTTAAAGTTAGGAAATCACCATAAACTTCATTCTTCCATGTGATACTTGTGCAGAAGCATTGGTGAGTCCTCAATAATATTTGAATCTTATTTAGAACAGACATATCTTTTTCCTCTGCTTTTTCATGGTTATATTATTCTTTCTTTCTTTCTTCTGTTTTGTTTTGTTTTTTTTCCCAGACATTTAGGAGTTTAATAGGTTACATCATATATGTGTGTTTGATGTCAAGTTTTGATGGAAATGGGTGCTGCCACATGTAAGTGCCCTGTTAATTTGTAATATAGATGGCTAAAAACTCCTTTTATGCAGGATTGTTCAGTTTAATTATATTGGTTTACTGATAAGCTGATATGGCCTCATACAACTCCTAAACATGGTGAGTGAAACTATATCTTATGCTATGAGGAAGAGGAAAACTTGGATCATTTATTCCTGAAGTGTAGTCTTTCTTGGGCAGTAGGGTTTTGGTCAGATTAGACCCTTAGAACTTTGTGCATTTATCCTTGCTCTTTGAAGCAGTTGTTGACTTAGTGAATGGAGGATCTACATTTTCAATAGCAGGAATATGTGATGTTCTCTAGATTGGCATTTAAATGATAGGTAACATTTGTCTTTTGAAGAGTAATTATATATAAGCTTAAATTGGACTTTGGTTTGATTGAAGAATTTTTACTTAGTTTGAGGCATGGTAGTCTATTACTGAATAACTCATGTATACTTCTTTTCGTAGTAGATTTCTCTCAAACACTTTTTTTTTTTTTTAATCGACCCTATTAACAAGAATTAGGTGTCAACAAAGCTATATATTGCTAGTAGGAAAACTTTGGGAACACCTTAATATATTATATATGATATGAATATACAGTCATCAAAGTTAATATTTTGCTATCTTTATCTTCTTTGTAGGCATGAATCAATGGTTATCCAAGAAATCCTCAAAAGGATATCAAGCGAATTGGATCTTATAATCCAAAGTACTATTTCCAACGACCTTGTTGGAATAGAATCCCGTGTGAAGGAACTGTTGGATTTATATGTAGATGAAGCATCGGGTGGTGTTGGCTTTGTAGGGATTTGTGGAATGGGTAAAACAACTCTTGCACAAGGAATTTCTAAGAGAATTTCTGGTAATTTTGAAACCTCCAACTTTATTGCTAATGTTAGAGAAGAAACTAAAAATCAAAGTCTAATTTCTTTGCAAAAATAACTTCTTTCTATGATTCTCATGTAAAGTACAATAAATATATGGAATGTTAGTATGGGAATCGGTGTTATACAGAGTAGACTACGCAATAAAAAGTTTCTTATTGTTCTTGATGACGTGGATGAAAAAGAACAACTAGAAGCACTATTAGGGAAATGTGATTGGTTTGGTCTTGGGAGTAGAATTATTGTAACAAGTAGAGATAGCCATTTGTTGTGAAAACATGGAGTTGATCATGTATATACAACTAATGGGTTGAATGATGATGAGGCTTTGGAGCTTTTTAGTTGGAGAGCTTTCAACAAACCCCGTCCTAAAGAAAATTTTGTGGCTTTTTCTATGGAGTTTGTGAGTTACGCTAAAGGCCTTCCTTTAGTTCTTAAAGTTTTAGGTTCTTCATTAATTGGTAAAAGATTTGAGGTATGGAGAAGTGCTCTAGATTTCCTAAAAGCAAAACCTAATAGAGACATTTTGAATATACTTCAAATAAGTTATGATGGGCTAAGAGGTATAGAGAGAGAGCTGTTTTTAGACATTGCATGTTTCTTCAAAGGAGAGAAAAAAGTTTGCATAAGAGAAATTCTAGAAAGTTTTGGTTACTACCCAGACTACAATATTGAAGTCCTTCTCCACAAGGACTTCAATATTGTAGTCTGGGTAGTAACCAAAACTTTCTAGAATTTCTCTTATGCAAACTTTTTTGAATATTGAAGTCTGGGTAGTCCTTGTGCTTATTTATCAAAAAAAAAATATTGAAGTCCTTGTGGATAAATCTCTCATAACCATTGATGAAGAGGGAACTTTGTGGATGCATGATTTGCTACAACAAATGGGTCATGAAATTGTTTGTTGTGATTCTCGTGAATCCCTCAGAGAGCCTGGTGAATGTAGTAGGTTACGGATGTATGAGAATATCATTAATGTATTGAAGAACAATACTGTAAGTTGACAAATCTAACCCTGAATATATATATATATATATATATATATATTCTTACAAATTCTTTCTAATTATTCTAATCTCATTATTCCTGATTATTGGGGAACAAATTCTGTTGAAGTCATAATGCTAAACACATATAAGTTACTAAGATGATTTGTATTAGCATGTTTGAGGACATTATTATTGTAATTCTCATAAACCAACAAACTTTAGAATCAAATTGCAGTTAGTGAATGTTAATCAAAAGTTCAACCATGTGGATAATTTCAAATCATTCCAAGTTTTTGATATATCAAAATATCAGAAACATTGCTGATAATTGATAAATCCATGGGTTTACTGAAAACAATATGCATCAGCATTGGTGATATTTTCTGGTAAAGTGCTTAACTATGAGTGTTAGGAATCTGAGCTTGTATATATATGTGCAATCACCATCTAAATAAAAAGGTCTCACGATAGACAATCTTCAAAGCAAAAACAAGTCTGATGTTATCTGTCACCAAAACATTGCTGTCAATGACTCAATTATTAGACCTGCCACATAATAAAATGTGGAATTGTAACTATTAGTAAATAGCCTTTGTCATGTGCTCCTTGTATTCTGCAATGTATGGAAACCATCATACATATCATTGTTCTATGTAATGCATGTGTAAAAGCCTTTGTGAGACCTTAGTAATATTTCAATCCCATTTGAAAGTAACAAATCTTTTTTCTCTGCTCTTTGTTACTTAGATTTTTCTTTTCTTCCTCCCCCAGCCCACCCCTTTCTTCTTCTTTCTGGACGTTTAGGAGTTTCATATATGATGTTGGTTGAGTTTGAAAGAAAAAGGATGCTGTAGTATGAATTTCCTCATCAATCTGTAATATTAAAAGTTTAAAACTCTTTTAATTTGTATCAAGACTCTTTATTTATGTAAGTATTTACTATACGACTTGTGTTTTGCCTCTTGATGTACTTGATGGTTTTTCCACCTTTTAATAATCTTCATTCCCACTTAAGACATCAAACAAACTAAAAGACCTATCCCCAAGTCGTATTATAATTAGGTTATACCCTGCTAAAGAGAATCAACTAGAATTAGAATTATAGTACAGAAGTAGACAGTAGAGAAACCTGAGCATATGACAAACTAAATCATAAATTACTAACCAAATCATCTGGTGCATATTCGTCTTTACAGTAATCAGACTCGAACAGGCAAGCAACTGAGTAGTTGAGGTTAAAAATTGAAGGTAGCCTGATTAGCTCTCCTGTTCTAGTTCTTTGGTGTATTACATCTAGATTTGAAGTATCATTCCCTTTGGTTTTGTTATTCTAATCCTGATGTATTATCTTTCATTGTGGAAAGATGCTACACTTTGAGAATCATTCAAATATATGTATATGAATAATTGTCATTCCTTTTTTGAAAAATTTATATTATTGCATTATCTTGAAGTCAAAAGAATCTGTATATGTTAATAGGTATTTAGAGTTATCTTTGCACTGACTTGGAACAGGACCTGGTTAGGGAGCTATACTCTCCTGAAGTGGCTGCTCAAATTTTATCTACCCCTATCTTAAGGCAAGGTGTTACCGATAAGCTGATATGGCCTCATGTAATGCGTGGTCGATATGAGGTCAAAATAGGCTAACAATTGCTGCAGGCATTGGAAGTAAGGAAAATAAGACAATTGATTCTAATTTAAGGGTCATAACTCTTAGATGGAGAAATCTTGTGGATCATGAAGCTTCCTTTGAAGTTTGAAGTTATTTTATTTATTTATTTTGTGGAAGTTTTGGCATGAGGACTTAACCAATTAAAACAGAATAGTGAAAATGAAACATAGTGAGTTATAGTAGTTGTGTCTTATGCAATGAGGAAGGGAAAAACTTGGATCATTTATTCCTGCAGTGCTGTCTTGATCTGTATTGTTTGGTTCAGAATTGACCCTTAGAACTGAGTTCATTTATCCTTGCTCTTTGAAGCAGTGATTGCCGCAATTGATGGAGGATTTTAACCTTTCACAAACTGGAATATGCATGTGATGTTCTCTAAAATGATGTTTGAGGGTACAAAAATGTCTGCTTCAGAACTGCTAATGCTTAGTAAAGCTCTGTTTTGCAGGTATGTATAAGTCTATAATGCACCAGGCAGATCAGAGTAACTGCAGGAATGTACCAAGGCAAGTGTGTCTAATTGTGGAGGATTGCTAAGTGTTGCTTTGAGGGACACTGGCAGAGAGGGTATGAATGGGTTGATTTTGCCTGTAGCTATATCAAGCACTGGCAGGAAAATTTTTGGTAGGTGGTTGCAGTTCTGCCATATGCAACCTTGGCAGGCAGCTAGATGCCTGGCTGTTCGAAAAGCATTAACTAAGGCTATACAACTTGCTTTTTGCAGATTTGCTCCTTCAATAAGTAGTAGAGGAGTGGTGGAACTCTGTTTGGGAAAGATGGCTCCTTGGCTGACCATGCCCATTTCACATGATGGAACGAACCAAAAGACCTATCTCCAAATAGTAACTTGATTAGGCTATATACCATCATATAGACTCAAGTAGAATTAGAATTAAAAGACAGCAGTAGACAGTAGAGAATTCTGACCATACAACAGGCTAAACTATAAATTACTAACTCTGTCATCTGGTGCATATTCATCTTTACAGTAATCAAACCCAAGCAGGCAAGCAACTGTATAGACAAGGTTGAAAAATGGAGAAGGTGGCCTACTTGGATAGGTAAGCCCTCTTGTTCTAGTCATTTTTGTTGTTGTATTATTATATCTAGAATTTAAGTTTTCTCATTGGTCTTTTTATTTAGCCTGACATATTATGTAACGACCTTGCCCTAACTAAGTAGATATTGTCCTCTTTGTGGCCTATACCCATAATGGTTTTGTTCTCTCCCCAAAGCACACAACAATGGAGAAAAAGGCTTCTACACATTAAAGGGAGATCACTCCTTATAAACACATCCCCATGGAACCCCACATCGCCTAGGGAAGCACATGGGGATGCGTTTATAAGGAGTGATCTTCCTTTAACGTGTAGAAGCCTTTTTCCCCATTGCTCTGTGCTTTGGGGGAAGAACAAAAGCGTAAGGGATATGGGCTCCAAAGTGGACAATATCTACACAATTGAGGCGGGGTCATTACATATTATATTTCATAGTGGAAAGATGCTATATCATTGCCCTTCTTTTTAGAAGTATTTACAATTTTTTTTGTTGTTGATATTTTGCTTTATTCTTAAGGAAGTAAAAACAATATGCTTTTGTTAGTAGGTATTTGAACTTAACTTTACACTTAGACTTGGAAACAGGACCTGGTTAGGGAGCTATACACTCCCGAAGTGGATGCTCAAATTTAGCTTGCTGTATCTGAAGGTGAGGAGTTTCTGATACACTGATATGGCCTCATGTAACACATGGTCAATGTGCAGTCAAAATAGGCTACCAATTGATGCATGCATTGGAAATAAGGGAAACTCAGATAATGGATTCTCATCGTAGGGTTATAGCCCTTCTTTGAAGAAATCTGTGGAGCTTGAAGCTTCCTTTGAAGTTAAGAGTTTTTGTTTGGAAGTTTTGGGAAGAGTACTTAGCCATAGAAACAGAATAGTGGAAATGAAACATAGGATCCGTTTGGATTGAGTTTATTTTTGCTGAAACTAAAAACACTGTAGCAAAATAATTTTTAAATGTGTGAATAGTATCGTGGGACCCATTTTTAATGAAAAAGTTGCTGAAAAGTGAAATTTGTGGGTCCATAAACAGTACACAAATGCACTGTTCACAGTTGACTTGGTCAAATAGTGCGGCTGAAAATTAAAAAAAATAAATAAATAAACTGGAAAACGCAACATTGTATTTCAGCCACTTTCAGCGCAATCCAAACGCCCTCATAGTGATTGATACTGTGTCTTATGCAATGAAGAAGAGGAAAACTTTGATAATTTATTCCTGAAGTGCAGTCTTGCTTGGTCTGTATGGTTTGTGTCAGATTTGACCCTCAGGACTGAGTTCATTTGTCCTTCCTCTTTGAAGCAATGGTTGGCTCAGTAAACAAAGGATCCAAATTTTCATTAACAAAAATCTGTTATGATCCCCAGATTGTTTATCATAACTCTGCAGGCCTTGGGTATCACTGCAATAAAGTGATGTTTGAGGGTGCAGAATAGTCTGATTATGAAGTGATAATGCTCAGTAAAGCTTTTGTTTTGCTGGTATGCACAAGCCTATGATGTACAAGTGGTGGGTCAGATTAATTGTAGGAGTGTATCAGCAAGAGTGTATCTAGTTGTGGAGGGATAGCAGGTGTTGCTGACAGTTAAGGGGCACTGGCAGAGAGAGTGCAAATGGGTTGGTTTTGTGCCTATGCAGCAAAATCATGTTTTAGCAGGAAAACCTTTCTGCCACTTGCAACTGAATGGAAGCTTGACGCCCAGTTGTTCGAAAAGCATTAACTAAGTCCATACAGCTTGGTTTTTGCAGACTTGTTTCAATAAGTACTGAAGGAGTGGAGGACCTCCGTTTGGGAAAGAAGGTTCCTTGGCAACTTCATGCGATGATTGAAGACCACAAGTGCATAGAAGATGGAAAATGAAGAACACTAGTAGTGTATATATGCTGTGCATAGGAGAGTCACTGCGACAAGGGCCTGGCTACTCTTGCTTCAAAGGAGCTTCTTTTGGAGCTTGCAACTTTATTACTAGGCAACTCTTCTGGTATTACTGTATCAGAAAACCAAAAAAGTTGTCACTACAGATTTTTTAGACTAATTTATGGCTTTGTAGTGTCTGCATTTTAAGACATTATAGAAGATATTCGTTTCTTTCTGAGAAAATCTATGTAAAATTCTCCTGTTAATTTAAATAAGGGCATTTCAATAAACTATAAAATGGCTCTAGCTGAGTAAATCTTATATACATTTTTTTAATCGTGGAGTTTGGACTTGTCCTTCTTTCTTTCTTCTTTCTGACTTTGAGCATCGCCATGGCATGATTGGCACCAACGAGTAATGACAACTCTGTGAGAGAGTTCATGTGATGTTATAGAAATAGTCGTTACTCTTTAGAACTAATTAAGAGTGACCATGCTGTTTTGTTCTATAGAATTTGTACTATAGTCCATCTTATCTGCTACTCAAAAAGCAAAGACAAAAAATTCAAACCTGACAACAAATATGAGTAAAATGTGACCTTCCCAAATTGTCTTTAAAAAAAAATCCCAATTTATCAAAAAAAAAAAAAAAATGTAAAATCTATTTAGAAACGACCAGGAACTTCCCAACACTGCAAAACGGTATACTATTGACATAGACTGAAAGAAATGAACTTTAAAATAATTAATAGCAAGTAATCAAGAAAAATAATAAATTGGGTAATATAATAGAGATATGGTAGAGAGAAACTCAAAAAGACAATAACTTTGATTTTTTTAGGATTGGGATAGGTAAGAGAAAAGCAAACAAAGATAAAATATGGTAATAAATAGTAAAGGCAATATCAATCAGGAAACTTTCTACAACTTTCCTTAACTCTCCAACTTAACTACTATAATAGTTTTCCTCTTCAATTATTGTCTCTCTATTTTTTTTTTCTTTCTCAAACTGAGCACACGGAATTTTTCTTTTTTTTTTACCGGCAATTGTTTGTTTCAAGCCTATTCGTCTCCTTGACCTTGACAACGTGGTCCGCATCCTCAAGGTCCTGTCTATTCTCTTATGCAATGTTTTGTGCGAATTCTCTGTTTTCTTTCTTCTTCTTCTTTCTTTTAAAAAAAAATTATATTTAGTTTGTGTTTCAATTTCTATTTGGATGACGAGAAAGCAGAGGGAAAGGGGAGGAACATAAATATTTTTTCCTGGATTTTGTGTCTCATTTTTGTTTTATCTCTGATACAATTTATACTTACCAATTGTGATTGGCAAATTACAAAAGTTTTTCTCTTACTATTATTTGAAAAAAGTTAACTGGTAAAATTAAATGGATGCATCATTTTAGTTTTGATAAATTACTTATTTGGTAATACTTATTAGAATATACACGAAAATAACAATAATAGTGTTTTAAACCGAGTTTATAATACATTACATAACCATAGTACAACTACAAAATGACATAACCTTTGAAGTTGTAGACTAAGGTTATAAACAGTGGACACTAGACACATACAACCAATGTGGGATAAACATCCCTATTTTTTTAGTAAATAATAATACTTATTAGAACACACATAAAAATAGTAATAATAGTGTTTTAAACCGAGTTTATAATAAATTGCATAACCAGAATACAACTATAAAATGGTTTAACCTATCAAAAAAATTATTACCAAAAAAAAAAAAAATTTATCACAATCTATCAAATTTGGTCCTTAATTTCAAGTGTGTTAGATGGTATGTGTATTGCCATATCCATATGGAATTAAAATTTAAAAAAAAAAAAAAAAAAACCGTTTATGGTTTTGAAGCTGGGATTGTAAAATTCCCACAATAGTGTTATGGAAAAATTCAATATTTTCAATATCCCTTTAATTATAGCAAAATAACATGGGTATTAAAACGAAATTAATGTGGCTTTGGACCAAAAAAAAATTTTAATTCAAGTTTTCCGTTTAACCCACGAAAAACAATAGCACAAGGGACAAAGTACATATCACGGAAATTTAATGGAGAAACTGCTATGTTCTAAAGTAAAAGGAACTCAAGGTTTTTGTTAGTCAACCGATGCTTTCGGTGTTTTTCTAAATTTTTAAAAAACAAAAACAATTCTTTTTTGTTTGTTTGTGTTTTTAACTAAGATATTTATGGTTCAAAATTCTTTTTCTCAACTATTGATTTTTTTTAACACTATTTTTATTTTATATTTCATGCTGAAAAGTTAAATTTGTACCAATGTTCCCCCCCCCCCCCCTTCTCTTTTTGTGGTTTATATATTCTGATAACAGTCTGCCTAGGTAATTGACAAAAAATAATGTGTCCATGTAATCAATAGTGGACATAAAGTGTCCATCATTTATACTTGCACAAATAAGTATGCAGTGAAATTGAGTATAAAATTAGATGCTATCCTATAATTTTATGAATAGTATTATAAGAACTACAAGTTTTACTATATTGATCTTACAAACAAAATTGTTACAATTAGAAATAGACAATTTAAAATTCAGTTATAAAATAGTTGAAATCTTTGTAAACTTCATTAAGTAAAACTTGTAATATTTTTATCATTTTTTTTTAATTTTATTGTTTAAGTAATCATAGGAACATAATATATTGGCAACAAAACTTAGGTAATATTAGTTTTAGTGGCCACTACTTTTTTTTTTTTTTTTTTCACCAAATAACAACTTACAATTTGTCGTGAAATTGCAGTAATATAACATTTATCTTATCGATCAGCTAAACTTCACTGGGTCATCGTTTTGCTAAAATATTCTAGGAAGGGACGGACACCTTGCACGCCTACTCCACTCTACCTAAAAACAAAAACGCAAAAAATACTTGTGTTGAGTCCCCAGGCCTCTGTGTGAAATTACAGTGCCTATTCCTTAATTAAGGAGGGAATTAATGTTTCAAGAGGCTTTCTAGCTTTCACGATCAGTACTGCAATTCCATTTCACAAATAAGTAAGTTTTCACTTTTGCACACACCCATCTCATTTATTTCTCTCATATTATTCCCTCTTTGAAATGAAAAATACGCATCAAATGGTTTTCTTCTTCTCTAATTTATCTTTCCATTTAATTTTTTTTCTTCAGTCTTAATTGATAGTACTTTTTTTTTAAAAAAAAATCTATTTTGTGTTTCAAGATTTACCGGTATATTTTCAGCAGCTTTCATGAGTACCCAAAAAGATTGGTCATCATGTCCTTCAACAGCAACATGGAAACATGACGCTTTCCTCAGTTTCAGAGGCAATTTTCTACAAAGTGGATCCATCTGATATACGGATACAAAGGAACACAGTTCGAGCCTTTGTTAAACATGAAATCCGTTTTAAGAAGAATCTAAAGGAGGTGCAAAGGTGGAAAGATGCTTTGAAAGAAGTTGCCAATATCTCTGGATGGCATTTACAAAATAGGTAATTTAATTTAACATATTTCTTTATTTAAAATGTTTCAAACAACTCTTCCTACAGCATTACGCATTTGATTTTATTTTATTTTTGAGATAAGCATCAAGAATACTAATAACAGTACATCAAATTTTTATTTATAATACATCTAACAACAAGAATTAAGCATTTCTCCCAAAAATTTTGGAACTAATGAGTAGTCCAGCTCAATATAAGTTGATTTTTTATTATTTTTTTAAAATATTTAAATATCAATGAAAGAGTAAAAAATTCTGAGAATTGAATAAATTTGAATTTTTTATTATTTTAAACTAGGACAACAGTTTTTAATGTTACTAAAATATTGTTTATATGCATTTTAGAAACTTTGTGGACATTGTTATTGTAATTGTCACAATGCAACAAACTTTAGAATCACATCGTAGTTAGTGAATGTTCCTAAATTCAAACTATGAGGAGCTTGATCATAACTTACTTTTATGAGAAATTTATTTGGAAATGCAAAATTTCCTCTAATCTGATTAAACTATCTTCATTAGAAACCTATGATGCTTGTACCTATATGTTAATAGATGTGAAACCACCAACTATTTAAGATGCTCTCACAGGAGACAATCTTCATAGCTAAAAGCATTAAGTACCATTTTGTTTGTGTTAGGATCTTAGAGCGTTGGCTGATTCAATGTCAAATTTTGATGTATTTAAATCTTTCAATTTCATTGTATCTTGTATTTTGGGGGTTTTATTGGTATTGAGTTAGTGAGTGGAGGGAGGCATGTGCTGAAGTTGAAGCTGAAGTCTGCAGAATTCTGCTTCTCCAAAAATGAATGTGTCAAGCAAAAGTGTGGTACAAAATCAAGATTTGAAAAACCATTGCACAGAGAATTTGCCTCTTACTTAACCCATACAAAAATTGATTACCTCTAAGTCATTGTCTTTCTTCTTACTCTTAGTTTTGTTGGTTGCTGCATCATCTTTTTTCCTTTCCTTTGGCATATGCTTGAACTTATGTTTGATTTAATTTTAAATTCTAAATAGTATATTGCTAGCTGCAGCTTGTCTTCATTATTGGCACTTATTACAACAAAAGAATCATTAAAGATTGTTGAACTTCTTGTCCTTTTTTCTTAATCAATTATATTTTTTCTTAAAGTTTTGCTGATTGCTGCACTATATTTTTTTCTTTCCTTTGGACACCTTTACTTAATTAAGTTTAACTTCAAAATATAATTTTACTAGCTGTGCTTTAGCTTCATTATTGGCACTTATTCCAGCTCTCATCTGGTCTGTTTCCTTGATCAAAAAACACATAGTAGTACACCTAGTTAATTTAATATGCGTATTATTAAATCTTATGGATTGGTTCAGTTTGTAAAAGAATCATCCCCATTCTTGAAGCTACTCTTTTAATCCCAAAAAAAAAGAAAAAGAAAAAATAGTTTTATAAAATAAACAATGATTAGGGTAATTTTGGTTCAGTGATTTGTGTTGGTTGCCCCATTGATGTAGGATAGTTGGACTTGTTCATGAGGAGAAACTGTCACATGGCCAAGAGAGAAGACAAGTGCATGCACGTATGCTTCTGATTTTCACTCAATCTAATAGATTGCAGGGTAAAATCTGCACTCTTGTTCATGTATAGATCACAATTAGAATGATTAGTTTGGAAAGACATAGCATCTAGCTTCCTCATAGAAGATTTTCTATGGTTTTGTAATAACCTTCAACCAAAGAAAATGCACTTTATCTGTTTAAGAGTTCAGCTGATTTTTCTATCCTTGTTTCTTTTTCTTTGAAATTTTTATTATTTTAATGTAGGATAGCAATTATAAAAGTTATTAAAATCATTTGTATTAGCATGTTTGAGGACATCGTTACTGTAATTCTCATAATACAACAAACTTTAGAATCAAATCTCAGTTAGTGAATGTTCAAATTTCAAACAATAGGAGCTTGATCATAACGTACTTTTATGAGTAATTAATGTGGATATGCAAATCATTGACCAAATCATTCAACCGAGTTCTTGATATATCCAAATATCATCAACATTGTACATAATTGATTGATCCATAGGCCATAGCATCAGTTATGTTTTTGGTAATTTGCTTAAGCTATCTTCATTAGGAACCTAAGCTTGTTCATAGATGTGCAGTAACCAACTATATAAAAAGCTCTCGCAAGAGACAATCTTCAAGGTAAAAAGCATTTGATTCCAATTTTATCTATTACCAAAACAATGCTATGAACAACTATATATTACTCGATTGTTGGACATGTTACAATGAATCAATGATCTACCATAATAGAGCATTGAATAGTAAGTATATTTGAGTGGCCTTAGCCATGAAATCATGATACATGTTATTGTCTTATGTAATGCCTGTGTAGGAACATTGGTGAGACCTTAATAATATTGCAATCCCTTCTTTCTCTACTTTTTGTTATTAGATATTCCCCCCCCCCCCCCGGTTTCCTTATTCTTTTAAAACATTTAGGAGTTTCATAATTTTTTTTTTTTTAATTATATATATATATATCAGTGTAGTTTGAAAGAAAATGGGTGCTGCGACATGAATTTCCTCATTAATCTATAATATTAACAGTTTAAATTTCTTTTAACATGTAGCGGCTCTTTGATTATGTAAGTTTTTACCATAAGACTTTTGTGCTTTTGCCTCTTGATGTACTTGAAAGTTTCTCCACCTTTTTAAAAACTTTTGCTCTGAATTAAATTATTCATTGCAAGTTGTCCATGCCAATTTCGGATCATGAGCAGGCAAAGCTGACTGTGCCTATTTCACATGATGAAACAAACCAAGAGACCTATCTCCAAATCGTAACTTAATTAGGTTATAGCCTGTCAAAGAGACTCAAGTAGAATTAGAAGTAAAAGACAACAGTAGACAGTAGAGTTCTGCCCATACAGCAGACTTAACTATAAATTGCTAATCATATCATCTAGTGCGTAAGCAACTGTGCTGACAAGGTTGAAAATCGGAGAAGGTAGTGATGCAGAAGACGCAAAAAGATTATTATTTAGTATTATTTATGTTTGCAAGTCAATTGTATTTTTATGTTTTAGGTCCTAGTAGTTTATTAGGCTATTAGTATTTTAATTTGGAAATAAGGTTATTTTTGTAATAAGGCAATTAAGGTTTCCTAGCCAATTAGAACTAGGGTTTAGCAATCCTTTATAAGCAACCTATTGTACTCCTTGAGAAGATATTTGATATTTTGATAAATGAAAAAATGGCCATTTAGTCTCTTTTGGTCTGAGGCTGACTCCAGGTCCACCCTAGGTGTTGACTCTTAGTGGTTTTCCCGCTTGGTGTTGACTCCAAGTAAGGCTTAGGTACTGACTTCTAGGTCATATCCCTTTATTTTATTGTTATTTCAATTTTGTTCTGGTTGTCCTGCGTCAAGTAGCCTACTTGGATTGGTAAGGCTTCTTGTTCTAGTTTTTACCGTTGTTTTATTATATCTAGAATTTAAGTTCTCTCAAAAACTTTCTGATTATTTTTGTTATTTAGACTGATGCATTATGTTTCATAGTGGCAAGATGCTACGCTTTAATAATCCAAGCAAGGCCTAGGTGCTAACTTCTAGGTCATATCCCTTTATTTTATTGTTATTTCAATTTTGTTCTGGTTGTCCTGCGTCAGGTAGCCTACTTGGATTGGTAAGGCTTCTTGTTCTAGTTTTTACCGTTGTTTTATTATATCTAGAATTTAAGTTCTCTCAAAAACTTTCTGATTAGTTTTGTTATTTAGACTGATGCATTATGTTTCATAGTGGCAAGATGCTATGCTTTAATAATCATTCTTTTTTGAAGTATTTCCATTTTTTTGTATTATATTTTGGGATATCCTTAAGGAAGTCGAAACAATCTGCTTCTGTTAATAAGTATTTGAAGTTAGCTTCTTTGACTTGGAAACAGGACCTGGTTAGGGAGCTATACTCTCCTGAAGTGGCTGCTCAAATTTCAACTGATACACTGATATGGCCTCATGTAACACATGGACGATATTTGATCAAAATAGCCTACCAATTGCTGCATGCGTTGGAAGTAAGGGATCAGGTAATGGATTCTCATCAGAGTTTCATGGCTCTTAGATGGAGAAATCTGCGGAGCTTGTAGCTTTCTTTGAATATGTGTTTTTGTGTGAAAGTGTTGGCAAGAGTACATGGCCATTAAAACAGATTAGTGGAAATGAAACATAGTGGATTGTACTAAGTGTGCTTTGATTATTTATTGCCAAAGTGCAGTCTTGCTCGTTATGTATGGTTTGGGTCAGATTTGACCCATAGAACCAATTTCATTTTGTCCTTCCTCTTTGAAGCAATGGTTGGCTCAATAGATGGAGGATCCAGAATTTCATAAACTAGAATATTCTCTAGATTGTTTTTCATAATCTCTGCAATAAAGTGAAGTTTACAAGTGCAAAACAGTCTGCTTATGAAGTGCTAATGCTCTAAATCTTTTGTTTTGCAGGTATTCAAAAGCCTATGATATACAAGTGGTGGATCAAAGTAACTGCTGGAGAGTGAGTACCAGCACTAGTGTATCTAGTTGTGGAGGAGTTACTAACAGTTGAGGAGCACTAGCAAAGAGATTGCAAATGGATTGGTTTTGTCCCTATGCAGCAAAATCAAGTTTTGGCAGGAATAATTATTATAGTCTGTTGTAGTTACTGCCATTTGAAACTGAATGGAAGCTCAATCCCTGACCGTTCAAAGTGCATTAACAAAAGCTGATTGAAGACCACTAGTGCATGGAAGTTGGAAAACGCTAGTGGTTCATATATGCTGTGCTTGGGGGAGTCACTGCAAAGGCAATGGCCCTGCTGCTACTCGCTTCAAAGTCTTATGAACATCTTTTGGGGCTTGTAACTTTACTACCAGCCAACTCTTACTGCATTTTTGTACCAAAAAACCAAAGGCAGAAAAAAAGGCTATCTTTGCACCTTTTTTGGACTAATTTATGTCAAACGTCTGCATGCAATTTATTAACATTTTAAGATAGGAATTAAAATTTCTCGTACTTGTTCAAAGTTTTGGTATACTTTGATTGTTGTTTTTATTTTCTCCCACAATGCAAAATATTATATTTTTTCTTGACAGCATTTGTGTCTTATGAGTGGCATTAAAGAAATTTCCAATAGAAAAACTTGGCTCAAATTGGTTAAGAGGTTGCTGATGAGAAGATAAATAAATTAAGAATACCTTCTCTTGTTTGGTAATGGAAGGAAGAAAATTGCATAATGAATTCAAATTTAAGAAGATCTAGTCTTTTCGGGCATATAATAATGAATTTCTACTCTGCAACATTGGTTTCAACCAAGGCTAGACGCAACATATATAGTGGTAGAGAATTCAATTACACACAAGCATGATAGGAAAGTTCATTAGTGACTGCCTTTTTTCTTTTATCTTTCTTTTTTAGCGAACATGACGAGCTTTCTCTTCCTGTCCTATCCCAAGCGATTTCTGGGCATTTGCAATACCTTCTGGATCTGCAATGCTACACATCAAATAAACTATATTATAAATCCAATATCAGCTAGCCTGTTACAGTCATCAATACATTAATGGAAGGAAAAATGTCAAAGGTTTGATCACATGACCTAATCCTCAATGAACTTGGATGCAATCATATGTCCAAGATTAAATATTGAATGAGAGGTTCAGGTGCAATGTCAGCCAATTCTGAGCTTAAAAGTTTTACAAGGTAAAGTACTTGATTGGACATTGAGAATCTCTATAAACCAATTATATTTTAATATCTATTTAGTAATTTGCTGGTCATATATTTAATTGAGATATAGACAGACAAATAACTATCTCCCAGAATTTATATTTCTGTCCAAAAAGATGTAGGAATCAAACCCATTAAAACTGTTATTTCCAATGAAATTGTAGACTTGAAAACCCCAAATGCATTAAAAATGGTTCAGAAGCTTCACAAGCATACTCATTATGATGCAGATATACCACAACTCTAGGTTCAGTGAAAAGGAGAGGGGGCGGGGACTTAAAAGGAATCCTCAAAACTATTTAAGAGTGACGATGTTGTCTTGTTATATAGAAATTGTACTATTTCCATCTTCTCTGCTACCCATAAAATGTACAAAGAAATCAAAACTTACCAAAGAACTGAGTGAAAATGCGTGTGAAGAAGTTCAAGTTACGGGAAACATTGTAGGCCATGGCAGGTGGAAGAGGTTTCACGATGGTGTCAATACCGAATACTCGTTGAAGAAACTGCATATACAAAAGATGTATTATATCTCAAACTCAATTATGAATGGATTTAGATGGCCCGCCTTCAAGGGGGAGGGACCTTAAGAAAATAGAGGAGTAGAGATATTATTGAGAACCAAATAAACAAAGACGTAAACTAGTAAACTGTAACTTCAAGCGGTGAATGACGCATAAGCTATAAAAATGTCAATTGACAGGAAAACAGAACATGCTATAATTTCAGTAATCTACAATCATGGAAGATTCAAATATATAACCACACTTCATGAAACTGAGGCTTCAATCATATTAACAGCCAACCAATACTGTCAAAAAAAAAAAAAAGGAAATCCACATGCAAGTGCTGTCTATTGTGGACAGAAAAAAGTGCTGTCTTTTGCAGAGACCTGGTAGTTGCCTCGACAAGGGAATCATCAATCGTTGTCGTCTTGGAACTCTTCTGTGGCTTCCTCTTCGCCCCTCCATGCCGCCGATGACATCAACTTCTTCTTCTTCGCTGTTGTCATTATCATTCAATTGCGTTTACAGAGAAAGGGGATTGTGTTGACTCGGAGTACATTATAGAAAGAGTTATTACCGCGAGATTTGTTTGGTCGTTACAGCTCCATCAGTGGCCTTTTAGTAAACCTGTTGTAACGCATTCTATCACATAAGCTTATATGAAAACCAAAGTGGACAGAATGGACCCAATAGGACCAAAGAGGATAGAAAGGACCGAATAGGATTGAAGTGGACGAAAGTGGACTGATTAGGACCGAATAGACCAGAGTAGACCGAATATAGAGCAAAGTGGACTAAATAAGACCGAACGAACAGAAATAGATTGAATAGGACCGAATAAGACTGAAGTGAGTTCAATTGGTCAATAGTTTGATCCATTAAAATGTATGCTTAATAAGTCTCTATATAATTTAAAATTCATGATATTTGAAATATCCTAAAATTGCACAAACAAATATTTTGTTTTTGGTTTTAGGGTCAAATACAGTTGGTCTAAACTTTATACCCTATAAACAATTTTAGTCTATAAAATTTAAAATGATTGCTTTTAGTAAAATGACATGACCAAACTAAAAACAAAGTGTGTACATGATTGTCTTAGGTTTGAGAAACTTTTTATTCTATATTGACCTCATCAAGTTGAGAAATTTCTCACCCAAGCTAACATAATCCAAAATAGCTTTAAAATTTAACTCAACCCAACCTGTAAGGGTCAGATTGGAGCCATTTGGTTTGGTAAGGTCTAATAATAAAAAAAATCATTAAATCATTTAAATTCATTATTGAAAAAAAAAATTACAATATAGCCTAATATTTGAATTATATTAAAAATATATCAAAATATTAAAATAAATCAAACTATCAAAATTATACCAAGTCTCTAAATATAAAATGAACCAAGTTAACAATTTTAAAATACATAATTTTTTTTTAATTATTAAAAAGGAGTTGTGTTATTTGAGTTGATATGCTAATCCGAACCAGACCCAAGCCATGCTTTTTTTTGTTGGGGGGGGGGGGGGCGAATTTAAATTAAAAAAAGTTTGTAATCAACCAGACCCAAAGACCAAAGTCATAATTAGGAAACTTCCTATGTCTTTATTACACAGAAAATTAGTTGGCATGCCGCATGTTCAATCTTCTAAAGAACAATCCAAAACCCAATGCCCATTCTTAAATTTAACAAGAAATTTAGTAGAGTAGTACTAGTAATTGTTTTTTATTCTTCTTCTTTAAAACATGAAAAGCCCACCACGGAAGTTCCTTTTTTGAATTTAACGGCTCTTTGAGTTAAATGGCACCGCTTTTCTTATTTATTGCCACGACGACGTTTTGTCTTCAGTTACTACTTTTATTTTACGAAGCAACATTGTTTTGTCATTGTTGGTCCTTGCCAGATGTCAATGCCTCATTGGCTCCACGTTATTTGTAAATTTTGTTAGTTCTGTTAGAGTTACAACGGCTAGTTTGTTAGTTATATAAATAGATCTCTGGTTGCAATTGTCATCGAGTGAGTTTTTTCCTCAAATCAAATTTCTGTTGTTTTCTCTCTCTATTTTGCACGCTTTTTTCATTTTACTTTGTTTACCGTGACATTCAATAAGTGAGAACACTGAGAAGGAGAAGAAAATTGCAGGTGAGTTTCAATTCAAGGTTCAGAAACATAAATAGTGGTAGAGTATCATAATTTATTAAGATAGTAGTTGTATATGTGCAGTTATTCTTTGTGATTAGGAAACCTCAATGTGAAATCAATTTCGAGTTATCTTATTGAGATGCAACAGTTTAAGTTTTAATGATGTAACTTTGAGATGCTATCTGTCTTTTATTGTTAACTTGAAAGATATTTATACATATGAAGATGAAAAATACATATAACATGAAAATTTTAACTCTAAAGAAATTGAGTTGTAAGACAATTTTCCTTACCAAGTCATAGTCATGCCCTAAGTCATGTTGTTTTAACAAGTTGATGAATATTAGTCACCATTAGGTTAATCTATGTCAGTGTGTCCTATTTTCCTCTTTCCAGAAGCATGGAAACTAGGGAATGGTTAAACACTAAAATCAAAAACAAAATAGAAAGTAAATCATAGCTAAACACTATAAGGTAAAAAATGAATATAGAAAGCAGATAGAATTTTCAGCGAAAGTTACTGCATGCATTATTTATCATATTTTTTCTCAAAAAATAATCATGTATTCCACACTATAATTTGAAGTAGGGGTGTAATCGTTGCAATTCAGTCGGTTTGAAGTGCGATTTTTCCACTGAACCAAAATTTTCGATTTGACCAAATTTGGCACCGACACCTAACTAACTGGATTTCAATCGATTCAGTTCGGCCGACTTTTGATTTCTTCCAATTTCTTAGAAACCAAATAGATCAAAGGGGGGAAAAAAAAGCCTATTTCCCTTTGCTTCTCCACATTTTCTCAGCAACCAAACACCAAGCACAAAAAAAAAAAACTCAAAATCATGTATATATTCAGAGATCATACCAAAATAAGAAAATATATATTTCCCTTTGCTTTCCCACGTTTTCTCACCACCCAAACACCAAGCACCAAGCAAAGTAGCAAACACACACCCAAAAAAAAGAGAACAGCAAAGAAACGTATCGGCGAAGAGGTGTACTGAAGCAGCTCGATAGAGAGAGAGAGAGAGATGGGAGGAAGAGAATGACTAGAGAGGGAAAGGGGAGAATAGCTGCTGTTGAAGTGAGAGACAAATGTTGAAAAATAGGATTAATAAGGTTATAAAGCAAACCCAAAACGAAGTAGTTTTGGTAATAAGGAGAGAATAAATAAAAAAACTCTTATTATGGGTCAGACCTGGCTAACTGGTGGGAATGTGTGTATCCTTGCCACTAGGATATCAGGAACTTTCTTGATATAATTTGTACAAATTAATATTTAATATATTTCGGTTCGGTTTCAATTGGGTTGGTATATTTGGGTGGGACATCGAAACTGAAACCAAACCGCACCGAAACCAAAATAAAATTTTGGCAACGGTTTGATCGGTTTCAGTCGGTTTTTTTGGTTTCTCGGTTTTGTGCACACCCCTAATTTGAAGAAAGCAATATCAAACGAAACTTCAAGGCAGGACTTAATGTCCTACTATACTCCTTCCAAGATCATGGAAAGTAGGCTATGCCTTAATATGTTTTTCTTGTTTTCTTAATTATTACTTTAGATTTTGGGTTTTAAAATAGGAAAATTGACATTATTTTCTTCAGATTCATTTCCAATTTTATGGTTTTGGAAGAATCGCAATATGGGATATCACGCAAACATTGATTTTTAATCTGTTGGGTGACTTTTGTCAAAACTACTGGGAAAAAAAAAATTAAAGTAAAATAAAATATGCGATAGCCGTACTCTTTCTTCGGCCATTGTATTGGGCCTATTGGACGTGGTAAACCAATTATGGGCCTGTGGGGCTCCAAGGGAGTCTAGGGGGTTTCCTATTGTATCAAATCAAAATTTGAGATTGAAAAGGTTTTTTTATTTTTAAAGGGGTAAATAAATAAATATATAAGAGAAAAGTATAATTCAAGAGAAAAAAGAAAAAAGAAAAAAAAAAGATACAAAACCTATTGTTTACCTTTCAAAAGTGTTACGAGTTTAACTTTAAATTATTCTATAATTAAGTGACCAGCCTCTATCCTGTGAACATAGACAAAAGCATTGTGTTTTTTACAAGAGTATTGGACACAACATCCTATTGTCTTCTTTTCACGAACACGGAAAGTGGGTCATGCTGCTCCTAAGCCTTCCTTGATGACTGAGTTAATTTTTTGATTTATTGATTTTGAAACAACTGAGTTAAGTTTGACAAAAAAAAAAAAATGATAAATTACACAAATTTCCCTTGAACTTCTTCAGCATGTATTTTCACCGAAATCCTCTCATACTACTAATAATAATAATAATAATAATACAGTTTTTTTTTTATATATAAGAATAATAATACAGTTTTAAGCAATTTTTGCAGCCCATTCCCTTTCCATAAAAGAATTGAAACTATACTATATAGCTGGCCACCACCATTAAGTTAATCTGTGTTGGTAACTAAGGCGTGTCATATTTCTTTTTCCAATTTTTATCGAACATATGATTAATGGAAAGAGAGGACACTTCTTATAACTTTCCAAAATTCTCTAACATACATACCCCACCCCCCATCTGAATAATGGAAAGAGAAAGATATAAAGTCACCACGAAATTGCTCGCTACCCTCGTCTTCTTGTTCTTGGTAGGTGGGAAAAAGAGAAAAGGGGGAAGATGCATGCACTGAAGAAATTGGGGAATCAATGACTTGCTGCAAGTCTTGCATATAACGTTAAAGATTGTAAAGGCACTGAAATAAAGTCTGTAAAAGAAAAAAGAGATAGGAATTGGGAAGCCTTTTTGTTTTAACAGAAGAAAACTTCAAATCTTGAGGGACGAAGAATTGCCTATCTGAAAAACCCGCATAAATTATGTTCATAATAAATATATTTAAGCAAATTGGAAAACTTGGTACACAATTGGGTGATTAAAAAAAGCTAATTAAATTTCTGCTACCTGTACAGATTGTACTCCTTTGGTTAACTGTAAGTTATGTGTTCACCACACTGATGCTATCCTACTAGTTATCCAAGTCTACATTTATGTCTTGGGTTACGTTAGATCAATTGGTAATTCTTTTGCGATTAAATAAAAATTTAGATTTAAATTTTATCTACACTAAAAATAAAAATCAATTTTTATATATGTCTGGTGATAAAAAAAAAAAAAAAATATATATATATATATATATTATTGTAAAACTGATAGTTTGATACTATAAACTTAACTCTTATCATATAAAAAAGGGAAAAAAAAATTGTAGTTACCAGAAACACTAAAGCAATTTATGTAGCACATTCCAATCTTATCAAACTATCTGTAATTATTAGTATGGCACTGCCATCCTAATAAATTACCCTGTAAAAAATTTTATGCTTGAGATTGAAGGCTGAAGCTTCACTTCCTGGGAAAACTATCAAATGCATGGAGCTGAATAAACTTTTATCATCACCCCTATTGAATTAAGCCATCGACTATGTTTTAATTTGATATTTAGGATTCTTCTGATATTTACTAGATGAATAAGCCAACAGGGATCAAAAAGCTTAAGTGTCACCTTATAATATGCTTAAGTGTCACCTATGATTAGTGCACATAATTTTTTATTTTTACTAATAGTACCTATGGTGGTTCAGTGTAAGTGTTGAAATCTAATCATAAATTGACAAAAAATGTGAAATTGAATTTAAACTTGGGTGTACTATTACCACTAAAGCAACGTTTATACAGACCATTCTATCTCCATATATATGAATTGAACTTTATGCTTTATGCTTTATAGTTGGTCACCATTTAGGCCAATCTGTGTCCTATTTCCTCTGTTCGAAAGAGTGAAAAATGATTCATGGTTAAACACTAAAATAAAAAAGAAAAAATAACGCAGGGCCATGGTTAAAGGAACAAATTAAGAAAGGCGCAGAAAGTGGATAGAATTTTCTCAAGTCTGGCCCAATTCACACTCTTATCAACCAAACTTTAAAGGCATGTGACCATGAAGTTAAGCTATGTCCTACTGTCCTCTTTTCAGGAACGTGGAAAGTGGGCTAGCTTGACTACGGAATTATCATCAAAGGTATTGAGAAAAAAAAAATCATATTTTTAGAAAACTTTAAATGATTCATTAACAAATATCCTAAAGGCATTTCTTAATCGGACACACGCATATATATTGTTAAAGTTAACATAATTGTCTTTTAAATCAATTTGAAGGAAAAATTTTAAAATCACTGAATGTCAATTTAAATAACTATTTATTTGTGTGTTTAACTCCATGACCAGTGACGGACCTACAGTAGGGCGTTGACCCCCCACCCCCCCAAATTTAAAAAAAAAAAAAACTGGTATACATATGTAATCTGAAAAATTAAGATTTCCCTTAAATATATATATTTTTAGATTTCGTCTGAAATGTTGAGATATTGACCCACAACAAAAAATATATATATGGACTGAAAGTATAACATCAATAACCAACAAACTCTCATCCAAAAAAAAAAAAAAAAAAAAAAAAGGACAAATGTGTTGAAATGTTTAAGAAACACTTATTTTATATGTTATACTTTGTCGAAATGTTTATAATATCAAATGTTTAAGAAACACTTATTTTATATGTAGTATTTTGTTGAAAATGAAATAAATGTTAGTTTTTATTTTCATTTAAAAAAAAATTTTGTTTTAAGCTTTGGCCCCCTCAGGTTCGAATCCCAGTTCCGTCCCTATCCATGACTTATAAAAATCATATTAACTTATTCACGAATCGTTATGTCTTTGTCCAATATGTAACATTGTAACCATTGACATAAGAAAATTGGTTAACTCATTCACGAATATCCAAAAGCCATGATTATTTGACAAATTTTTAATAATAAATATTAATTATTATCCTATTAATATTTAAAAATGATTGTTATCAACAGTTTAAGAACATAAATTAATTCAAAAATCAATACATATTTTCTTGGGTCGGTCCATTTTTTTCTTTTTAGGGAATTCAGGTCCGTCTAAATTAATTATAGAATTCACCATTATCACGACGCGTCATTTTTTTTATTTATTTAATCGTCACAACGTCACATAATTGCTTCGAATAATAGTCAATGACTTATTTCTAAATTTTTTTTTTTGATAGGATCCAAAAGATAAGTTGCTATGACTAGATTTATTTACCTTATGAACATCATAAAAAGCGTAAATAAAGTTATAATTTTGATATTTTTAAGAGTGGACTAAGAGTCAATTCGGAAACTTTGGAGGAACTTTCCTAAACTCTCTAACATGAACAAAAATCAACAATTTATTAAAGTAGTAACCATTACTATCCACAAGTTCTCAATGACATACGCTTTGTCTCTATTATTTTCTCTTCTCTCAAACTCAGCACACACGCACAAAGAAAGCAATTATGTGCGTGTCATATCACGATGGCGTCTAGTTTTTGAATAGACATCTAAATTCTGAAGAGATAAAAAAAGAAAGCAATATGAATAGAACTTTATAATTTGTCAAAAAGCAATATGAACAGAACTTTATAACTAGTCATCAAGAAGTTAATTCCAATCAGGAAACTTCCTACAACTTTCCTCAACTCTTCAACTTAATACCAATATTTTTCCTCTTCAATTATTGTGTCTCTGTTGTTTTTTCTTCTCAAACTGTGCACAAGGAAAGTTTTGTACCACCAATTGTTCAAGCTTATTCGTTTCCTGTTATATCAAATTAAATATAGAAGAAAAAAGTATAATTCAAGAGGAAAAAGATACAAAACCGATTGTCTACCTTTCAAAAGCGTTATGAGTTTAACTTTAAATTATTTATGTTTTGATTTTTTTTTCATAAAAATGTAGAACTAACAAAATTTGGAAATAATTATATAAACTTAAAAAAAATGATATTCTTTTCCTTAAAAGTTTTGACGCACAAATGGTTACTATACGGTTTAAAATTGTAATAATTTAATCATTTTATGAGTCTAACAAAAACTGAAATAAACTGACTGATGATTATGAAATTATTAAAAATCATTATTGAGATTTATAAGTGGAATTTTGACTAAGAAAATACAATACAACTTAGATATAAATAGATAGATATATATATATATATATATATATATATAAAGCAAATAAATACAAGGGGAAATTACATTTTACCAACTTGTGGTTTGTCCGAAAAACACTTTGTCTACCCGTGGTTTAAAAATTGGCACTTTACCCACCTGAGGTTAGCTCTGTTTGTCTTTCATTATCCACCTCTATTAAAAACAAGGGAAAATTTGTATTTTTGTTACTTTTTATGTCTCTCTCCTCTCAAAACGAAAAAAACTAAAAAATCAAAAGGAAAGGAAAATCTAAGAGCTAGGTTTTGTAAAAATTATTATTATAAAATTGATAGTTTGATACTATAAACTTAACTCTTATCATGTAAAAAAAGGAAAAAAATTTGTATCTACCATTAACACAAGCAATTTATGCAGCTCATTCCATTTCCATAGATATATTGTACTTTATGCTTTATAGCTAAGCTCCATATAATGAGAACTTCATGAATTTCCCCATCAGATTCTATCAGAATGTCTTTGTCATATATTCCCTAAGTTTATGCAAAGTGTAACTTTTTTCCATTAGAAATATTCTCATAGTCAAATTAATAATCTATATCAAGTAATCAATTAATCAAGAAATCTTCTCTATAAAAATAAAGATTAAAAGTTATCATTCTTTTATAAGACCTATTAAAACCTCGCTTACTAGGAGGTTGCCCATGAGTTACGTTTCCACAACATTTATCCTTATTGTTTCTACATTCCAACGGTTCTATTTTGATAAAGATATTTGCAAGTGTTGGTTCTACGTCATATAATACTTGCTAAGTGTCATGTTGATATTAAATAATTTCTATCATCAGAATTGCTACTGTCTCACATCTTAGCCACCAAACCAAGATAAGTTAAGGTTTTGATACTAATTGATGTTGTGAGTGTGGAAGTTATAAGAAAATAATATCCAATTCACCATAAAATAATGGAGAAAAACTCTAATTTTTATTAAACTAAATTTGAATTGTTAAAAAAAAAAGTTTAAAAACATTTACAAAACATACATGAAGACCTATTTAAAAGCTTAGTAAAACTTAATAAATAAGAAAATATATTTTAAAATAAGTTTAAATTAATATTTAACCATGATAGAAATAGACCTAAAAAACTTTAATAGCTTTTAAAAATTAGAAAATATTAACTCTAAACTAAAAATAACAAAAATTATATAAAAAATACTAAAATTAATAAATTATATAAATTAAAATTTAAACCGTAAATTTTGTGATATAATTATTCCAAGATCACGTGTATTTTGTTTTCTTTTAAAAAAGACAGTGGACGTGGCCTTCAAGAAAGAAAAAGACTCGTCTTTTTATTGTTCTACTTTGTCAGTAAGTTCACTTCTTTCACAAGGAAAAACAATAAATAAAAACTTGGTACTTTCTTGTTTTTCATGTGTTGACAAATTGACTTGGACTTGTACGTACGGTAGTAACCCATCTTTTTCAGCCACACATTACACATTGAAAAATACAACAACCTAAAAAAAAATGGAAAAGAGAAGGTGTGTACTGAATAAAGCTGGTTCACAATTCACACTTCGTTTGACAAGGATAAAGCAATCAACTAATGACAATTGACTATATACTGGTCTGAAGTTAAAGCTATGTCCTACTCAGGAACTTGCATAGAAATTAAGTTTGTTAGGTTCATTGCGAAATTGAGTGCTCGTCCGATAGGTGTGTTTAAATAATAATTTTTAATCTTTTTAAATATTTGTGTAGATAAAAAAATATTTAAAAATTAAAAATATGTGTTTGAACTTTCATCTCAATCAACTCTGAATGGTTGTTAAAGGTATTGAGTTTTTCTAAGAGAAAATATCTAAGGCCTTTTCAGGAAAGTGCAAGGAATGGGATTAACTTATTCACCAATATCCGAAAGCCATGATTATTTGACTAATTTTTAATAATAAATATTAATTATTATCCTATTCATATTTAAAAATGATTGTTATCAACAATTTAAGAACATTAAATTAATTCAAAAATCAAAGCAAACTTTACATGATTCTAGTGCGCGCTTATAAGTTATAGTTTCACAAGGCATGTATAGTGAAAAATTATTAACGAAAAAAACACTATTTTAGACCCCAATTACCACTAACAAGTAACTACCAACATATATATATATATATATATATATATATATATATTCTAGATCTTAGTATCAAACTGATAAATTACCTTGTAAAAGATTTCATAATTAAATTTCTGCTACCTGTACAGATTGTACTCCTTTGGTTGACTGTAATTATGTGACTGACTGTACTAGTCATCAAGTCTACAGTTTATGTCTTTGGTTACGTTAGATCAATTGGTAATTCTTTTGTGATTAAATAAAAAAATTTAGATTTAAATTTTATTTACACTAAAAATAAAAATCAATTTTTATATATGTCTGGTGATAAAATAAAAATTATTAATATAAAATTGATAGTTTGATAATATAAACTTAACTCTTATCATATAAAAAAAGGAAAAAAAATAATTGTAGTTACCAGTAACACTAAAGCAATTTATGCAGCACATTCTAATCTTATCAAACTATCTGTAATTATTAGTATGGCACTGCCATCCTAATAAATTACCTTGTAAAAAATTTTATACTTGAGATTGAAGGCTGAAGCTTCACTTCCTAGGAAAACTATCGAATGCATGGAGCTGAATAAACTTTTATCATCACCACTATCGAATTAAGCCATCAATTTATGTTTTAATTTGATATTTAGGATTCTTCTAATTTTTACTTGATTAATAAGCCAACAGGGATCAAAAAGCTTATTAGCATTTCGTTGATTATATTATATGCTTGTCTGGGTCTTTAAGGTTTTGGCCTCCACAAAGATTCACTTTTTTGTCAAATCTATTGAATATAGATTTTGTTTTTCATTCTTCTGTTGTTTTTTTCCCCATTTCACATCTATAATCATAGTTTGGTTGATATACAAATTTGAGTGTGAAGCTTTTGTGGCCAGTTTTGGTCCAGAGTAGATGGAAGATAAGGAGGGGAAAAATTAAGAATCTTGCAAGAGTTTCATTTTTAGTTTTTGTGACATGGAGAATTATCATTTCTTTAACCCCACAATATATATATTTTTTTCTCTAATAGAGCTTGCTTTACGTTCCTTGCCAGAGGGCATTCTACTTACAGAAAGTAAGATTAAGAAAAAGTTGGTATCACCACCAGTTCATCACAATCAGAAAGAACAGTACATCACTCTCAAACATTTTTTTTTCCCCTTTATAGCATTGATGGGAACCTTTTTTTAAATTTTTTTTAATGTAAACGGTAGAAAGAGTTTATAAGCGATATGAAAATGTATATAATATATTAATTAGGTAAAAATACCATTTTGGCCACTAAAGTTTAGGGTTATTGTCATTTTTTTTTTTGGATGAAGTTATTGTCAATTTGATTCCTTATATTTTGTTATTGTCAATTTGATTGTTGTTATTTTCAATTTTAAGTAAAAATTAATTTGCTACTAATCGAAAATAATAGAAACTAAATTGACAATAATAAAATCCCTAATTCTAAGCCAAGTTTTGCTGCGCTGCGTTCTAAGCCAAGTGCAAGCCTTCGAAATCTTTTTTTTTTTTTTCTAAAAGAAAATAACACTAATTTAAAAGGTCAAAAATAAAATAAAATGTACAAATATTTTTATAATATTTTTTTTTTTTGAGAAACAATATTATTTATTTTTAATTGTGGACAATCCTAATCTAATAAAAAATTTGATATCTGTTTTGAAACTTTTGCGGTAATTTATTGTTCTTAAGTCAGTTGTAATTTTCATTTGGTAAATTTCCTTCCATGGACACGTATCCCACTCTACCTTTAACTTTTTTTTTTTTGTTTTTTTTCAACCACACGTTTCCTTTCACCCTTATCTTCTTCCACCTTTATATTCTCCCATCCTTATCTTTTTTCTCTGCTTCTCATCTTCTTCCTGCTTCTCATTTTCTCTAATAGAGCTAGCTTTACGTTCCTTGCCAGAGGGCATTCTACTTACAGAAAGTAAGATCTCATAAAGCTCTGATAACTCTCTTTCCAGGTTTCCATTTTCTTTGTTCTGCAACTTTCTTTGTAACTTTTCCACAAAAAAGCTTGTTACTAAGTTTCCAATGGCTTCCACTAGCTCCGAAACACCTTCTTTATCATTGACATCATCTTCTTCTTCAATTCCTGGTTCGAACTATGATGTTTTTCTCAGTTTTCGGGGTGAGGACACCCGCCATAGCTTTACAGACCATTTATACGAGGCATTTAGATTGAGAGGCATTGAAGCCTTTAGAGACAGCGAAAAACTCCAACTAGGACAAGAAATTGCTTCTGAGCTCATACAAGCAATAGAAAACTCCCAGTATGCAATTGTTGTTTTCTCAGAAAAATATGCCGATTCCAGGTGGTGTTTGGATGAACTTGCTGAAATTGTTGAATGCAAAAAAAATAGGGGACTTGAAGTGGTGCCCATCTTTTACCATGTCGATCCCTCCCACGTACGGAAGCAGACCGGGCCATTTGAAAAAGTCTTTGAAAAACATCAGGAAAATGACAGTATCGATGGAGAGAAGATCCAGAAATGGAAGGATGCTATGAGAGAAGTGGGGAATTTATCCGGCGAGCATTTACTTCCACATCAAAGGTAAAATCGTGGTTTTTTTTCCTAGCATTTTTTACACTGTTACACACACGTTTAAAGCATGTACATCTTGTATAAAAAGTTATTCTATTTTGGTACAAGGATCTACTATTTTTTTTTTGTTACCTACTCACTTTTTAAAATATCTTATGTGAAATTATCTATTACAAAACATTTCATATTAATTTTTCTTGATTTTTTTAAATTTTTTTCTCTTTCTTTTGAATTCAAAAACTAGCATACCCTCTCTTCTTTCATTTTTGAGATATGTAAAGAAAAAATAAAAAATAAAATGTAAAATAAATAATGGCAATATAAATTTGCATGGTAACTATAATGACTATGTATTTTTACATTACTTGGCATATGTTCTGTTTGTTTTGATAATGATAATTTTTAAAAAAATGAGTCATTTTTATAAAGTATTTTTTATAATACTATCTTATTTTTCTATGTTGGTAACAACCTTAAATGATCTAAAAATTTTTTTAACTTTCTTTATTTTGTTTGTTATGAGAGAGAGTTGTTTTTCAAAAATATTTAGTGAAAAATAATCCCTTACAATAAGCTATAATTTTTCGTCCATTAACTTATTTTTTTGTATGCTACAAAATATTAAAAAACACACAAAACTATATTTACAAGCAGCAGACGAATTTTGGGCTGGATTAATTAAAATGTAGTACTTTTTTTTTATTATACAAGCAACTATAACTGTGACCCTAAGTCATTTCAACCAAAATCGTACTCTTTCAAGCGGATGTAAATGTGTATTAGAACTTTTATTCTTTTTTTTTTTTTTTACTTTATCTGCAATTTGTGTCTCTTGTACCACCCAGTCAAAAAAGCTATCATTTAGAAAACTTTTTTTTTTAATTTTTGAAATGGTAGAAAACTTTAAACATAAAGAATGAAAAAATATATAATAAAAGATATAATAAAAGTAAAACTAGGTGAACACACAGATATATATAAATATAAAGAATAAAAAAATATATATAATAAAAGTAAGACTAGGTGAATACTCTATAGGTTTACATGGAATTTTAGTACTCGGCCCAAATTCATCTCGGCCCCCTAGTATGATCCTGAGCCCAAACATATAACAAAAATTAGTCCAACGAGACAAAAAAAATTTAGTAAAAAATAATTTCTACAAATAAGCTATAATTTTTCTGTTGACCAAACATAGATTTTCATTAACTTATTTTTTCTAATGCTATAAAATATTGAAAAACACAAATATATATATACACAAGTCATTTCAACCAAACAAAGCGGCAGACGAATTTTGGATTTGATTAATTAAAATGTAGTACTTTTTTTTTTATTATACAAGCAACTATAACTGTGACCCTAAGTCATTTCAACCAAAATCGTACTCTTTCAAGCGTGTGTAAGTAAATGTATATTAGAACTTTTATTCTTTTTTATTTTTTTTACTTTATCTGCAATTTGTGTCTCTTGTACCACCCAGTCAAAAAAGTTGTCTCATTTAGAATACTTTTTTTTTTTTTTTTAATTTTTGAAATGGTAGAAAACTTTAAACATAAAGAATGAAAAAAAGATATAATAAAAGTAAAACTAGGTGAACACAAAGATATATATAAATATAAAGAATAAAAAAAATATATATAATAAAAGTAAGACTAGGTGAATACTCTATATGTTTACATGGGATTTTAGTATTTGGCCCAAATTCATCTCGGCCCCCTAGTATGATTATGAGCCCAAACATATAACAAAAATTAGTCCAACGAACGACAAAATTAAACCCAAACAACAGCATAAATATAGATCTCTAGCCCATTTTTAGCCCTGCAAAAACATGAATTTTTGTTGGTTTCATATTTTAAAAAGTAAATGACAAAATTTGAAGTACAGAATATGATGAGCTTTTTTTTTTTTTTTTTTTTTTTTTTTGGAGAAGAAATATGATGAGCTTAAAGTCTTAAACTTGTCACATTAAAAAGATACCCAACAAAAAAAAAAAAAAAAAATCTTAAATGGTGGAAAGTGAGGGGAAAAAAGATTGAAGAAGAAATGGTTATCCTTTGGAATCGAACCATACTTAATTACATTTAAAAAATAGTGAAGGAGTTAATGAAATTTTTAAAAAAATAATAATATAATTAGGCAAACTAAAATTTTAATAAAAAAAGTGCTTCAAATCAATTAAAATTTAGCAAATTGCAGTTCAATCAGTTGAAGGTCTCTCTCGATCGGTTGAGCTCTTCAGTTTCTGAATACATTTTTCTGGAGCTTGTAGGTTCTTGAATCTTGACTTATATCAACTTGAGCAATGTCTAAACCACTTCAAAGACACTAAGATCTTATTCTATACTAGTTTTTGTTCTCAGTTTTCCAACATACAACATATTTAGAACCTAAACATTTAAGACTAAATATTTAGAACCTAACGATCCTAATTCAAGATAAATTCATGAAGAAGTGAAATTTCTTTAGGATCTAACCATGAAAAGAGTTATTTAAAGCAAGTATAACATAAATCAAATTTCTACAATAATACAACAAATAAAAAAGTCCTATAGATCTTAACATAAATAAATGCTATGTATAAATTTTTCACATTATATAAATAGCAAAGAATAAACTCAACATCACAAATAAGACATTTAAGTTGTCATGTCCTGTGTATTGTCCCAGCAGGAAGGGTCACACTTATATGGGTTCATCAATGAATATGGAGATGTATCAAGTATGACTTTTTTTTTCTTTTTTGAGAAGAAGACAAATGGACTTCATTAATCAAACAAGGCTAAATTGCCTAAAGTAAATGAGTAATGTCTTGTGGCACATCTTCCATCTAGAGCAGGAAAGTAGGACTTACATGTTGGATTTATAGAAACCTCAAAAGGAATGAGTGTTATTTATATAAATGTTGTTGGGACGAGTGTCATCTCAATAAATCTCAAGGAATGTTGGTTTAATTAACCCTAATTTTAAGTATTATAATATATGATTTGATGTGATTTTGACATCAGCTTATATAATAATAGCTAATTTTAATGTGAATGTTTTGGTTACAATAACTAAATGACCGATAGTTATATAATTCTAAAACTCTCATATATTGTACCAAATATATTGTAATTTTGCATGGAATAATATTTTTAGGCAGGCATAAGTCACAATTTATGTCAATTTTTGTTATTTGTAGTTAACAGTAACTTATTAAGGGCGACAATTGAAACAATTAAACAGTTAATGATTTGATGTACAATACAAATAAACAAAGAGAAAGATTCCACTGTTTAATGGTCAACAAGGCTATTTAGTCGGCTCTTTTATTTTTTATATTTTATTATAATGATTTTTTTGATAGATTTAGTAGACTTATTAAGGAAAATGTTAAGGACACAAAAAATCCCACAACTATTGCCACAACTTGTCACATGACAAGTTGTGAATGGTGGAAGTCCAATGGTGGGTCCACACCTTCACCACTCATAACTCGTCACATGGCAAATTGTGGCAAAAGATGTAAAAAAAATTATGTCCCTAACATTGCTCAACTTATTAATGACCATTGCTATCGTAAGCAATGGGATTGGATGATGACATTGAATTTCCTCATTTCTAAATATTCTGCAGCTGCTCGTTTTCCCTCCCGTTCATAGATTTTCTTTTTCTTCCTTACTCCCTGTAAATTAAAGCTCTAGTTTGGAAGGCCAAGATCTTGGGAAGTAGGGAAACTTTTCATATGAAATTACACATAAAGAGGTATAAAACATGTTAAAGATTGAAGATGTAAAATCTAGGAAATTTCAACCACAATTATTTATGAAAATTAAGAAAGGAATCAAGGAACAGTTAATAATTGTATTGCTAAAAATGAACGATGGTAAGTTGGTAACCCAATATCTATATGGGTAGTTTTCCTTGGATTTTGGCTCTTTGGATTATGGCTCGAAGCGTTTAATTACATTATTATAAAAAATAATATAAAAAAGAAGCATTCAATTACATCTATTTGTCCCAATTTCAGTTTTAACAAACTAAACTTAATGCCATATATCTACTAAATTTATATTATGTATATATCCTGCACTGGTAGATTCAGATTCACAGCTTATTATTCTCTCTTTTTTGTAGGTCTGAGGCAAAATGTATCAAAGTCATTGTGAAAGAGATATCAAATAAATTGAGTAATACATTCTCAGCAGATACTGTTGGACTAGTAGGAATAAAAACCCGAGTTGAGAAATTGAAGTCACACTTAGCTATGGAGTCAAATGATGTTTGCATTATAGGAATTTGGGGGACAGGAGGAATGGGTAAGACAACTCTTGCTAGAGTTGTTTATGGTATGATTTCCAATAAATTTGAAGCTTGCTGTTTTATCGCTAATGTTAGGGAAGAATCTGGAAAATGTGGTTTACATAAGATACAACAAATACTTTTGAGGGAACTTTTGAATGATAGAGATTTGAAGGTACACAATGATCATAATGGAGTTCTCATGATAAAAAGTAGGTTACATAACAAAAAGATTCTTCTTGTTCTTGATGATGTAACTGAATTAGACCAATTGAAGAAGTTAGCTGGGGAGAATTGTTGGTTTGGTTCAGGTAGTAGAGTTATGATAACAACAAGAGATAAGCATTTGTTGGTGTCGCATGAAGTAAAAGAAATATATGAGGCTGAAGTCTTGAATCATGAGGAAGCTCTTCAACTTTTTAGTTTGAAAGCTTTTGAAATGGACCATCCACCTGAAGATTATGGAAAGCTATCTCAAGCTTTTGTAGATTATTGTAAGGGGCTTCCTTTGGCCCTTGAAGTTTTGGGTTCTTTCTTGTTCAAAAAAAGCATTGATGAATGGAAAAGTGAATTGGATAGGCTCAATGAATTTCCTGAAAGAAGAATTCTCGATGTGCTTCAAAAGTTTTGATGGACTACAACCAACAAAAAAGGAAATTTTCCTTAATCAAAAAACACAAAGCAATACTCCTAGCTAATTTAATATGCATATTAGTGAATCATGAGGATTCGTTCAATTGGTAAAAAAATCATCTCTGTTTTTTTTTTTTTCCAGACATTTAAGAGTTTAATAGGTTACGTTATATATGTGTATCTGATGTCAAGTTTTGATGGAAATGGGTGCTGCCACATGTAAGTGCCTTGTTATTTTGTAATATAGATGATTAAAAACTCCTTTTATGCAGGATTTATCTATTGAATTGTATCGGTTTATACCATATGACTTTTGTGCTATGGCCTCTATGTTCTTGACTTTTGGTCTAGTGTGTATGTCTGTGTGTCAATATTTTCCAATAAAATGAAAAAAAAGAAAAAGTATTTTAAGATTCCATTAAGGAAGTCAAAACGAGCTGCATCAGTTAATAGGTATTTAAAATTTTAAAGTTATCTATACACTTTCACTTTGAAACAGGACCTGGTTAGAGAGCTATACTCTACACAAGGGGCTGTCAAATTTTAGCTATCCTTATCTCAAGGTGTGGAGTTACTGATAAGCTGAAATGGCCTCATATATGATATAACTCCTAAACATGGTTATTGAAACTGTATCTTATAAGAATGAGGAAGAGGAAAACTTGGATAATTTATTACTGGGGTGTAGTCTTTGCTTGGGCTGTATGGTTTTGGTCAGATTAGACCCTTGGAACTTTGTGCATTTATCCCTGCTCTTTGAAGCAATTGTTGACTTAGTGAATGGAGTGTACGTTTTTAGACCCCTTAAAACACAAATTAATTAACCAAGTTATTTAACCAAGTGATTACTCAGTCAAATTATTCAAATTTAGGTTAACATATGTAAATCATATCATTGAAACAGTGTGGAAAATAAATAACACAACGATATGATAACTCAGGAAAACCAAACCGGTAAAAAACTTGAGGGGGATTTAACCTAGCTATCGTCAAGGCAAAACAGGTCCATTATGAAAAAATTGAAGTTTACACAATAGCAACTTAGATCACTAACATCCTATTGCTACCTTGAGTAGGAAACTTACTACCACAACCACGTAATAGCTCCGAGTCCACGGATTACTTTTTTCTTGGATTCACAGCAACCACAAGTACTTTCACTTGTGTTTCTTTAAGCTCTTTACACAGCAACTGAACCGATCATCAAGCTCTTGACATAATCTTGATTCTTGATAATCCTAAGTATGTGTGAAGGCAAATACCTCTAGATCTCACAAGAGATTCACACACACAGTATAAACAACAACATAAAAACGTGGTTAGGGTTTTTCTTTTTATACTTATGGCAAAACATAAAACCCTACACGTCAAACGGGCTTGGGCTGAGTTGGAAAATTTTGCAGAAAAACATTCTGCACGAGCTTCAATCAATCGAGTCTAATTTTCGATCAATCGAGCCTTGCAGAAAGTCAATAGTAATTTTCTGCAATTACTCGATTCCAACTTTACAAACAAATACTTTGAGCAAGTCTAAAACAAGACTAAATGTTTTGATCATGGTTTGCCAACATTACAAAATGAAGTTCTAATACATTTAAACCTAAAGTCTTAGAACCTAACAAGGAGGATCTACATGTCATAAGCAGGAATATGTGATGTTCTCAAGATTGTCATATCATAACTCTGTTGGCCTTGTGGTATACCCTCAACAAAGTGATGTTTGAGGGTTCAAAACAGGTGCTTATGAAGAGTTAATGCTCAATAAAGCTTTGTTTTGCAGGTATGTGCAAGCCTATCATGCAGATTTGGATTAGAGTAACTGTAGGAGAGTATCGAGGCGAGTGTGTCCAGTTGTGGAGGGATAGCTGGTCTTGTTGACAGTTAAGCGACACTGGCAGAGACGGTGCAGATGGAGTGGTTTTGCCTATATAATGTGCTGGCAGGAAAATTTTGAAGGCGTTGCAGTTCTGCCATATGCAGCCGAGTGGCAGCTAGATGCGTAGGTTTTTAGCTTTGCATCATGTATCTCTTATGAGTAACGTTAAAGAAATTTCCAATCAAAAGACTTGGCTCAGATAGGGTGTTGATTGTTGATCATAAAGTGCTTCAATTCAATTCATATGAAACTATATCTAAAGAGGCAAAACAAATTAATGATTGAAGATGTAAAATATAGGAATATAATATTCTTCAAACACAATTATCTATGGAAATTAAGAAATGAGTCAAGGAATGATCCATAATTGTATTGTTAAAGTGAACTATAACATATATGGGTAGTTCTTTTGAGTTTGGCTTGAAGCATTCAATTACATTTATGCATCCCAATTTCAGTTTTAACCAACTACACTAAATGCCATATGTCTACTAAATTTTATTTTGGGTCCTGTTTTGGTAGGTCAGACTCACTGCATATTATTCTCCTTTCTTTGCAGCCATGAGGCAGAAGTTGTCCAAAAAATTGTGCAAGAGATATTTATTAAATTGAATTATACATTCTCAGTAGCTCCCGATGAACTACTTGGAATAAATTCCCGAGCTGAGAAGTTGAAGTCACTTTTAGCTAAAGAGCCAAATGATGTTCGCATTATAGGAATTTGGGGTATGGGAGGAATGGGTAAAACAACTCTAGCAAGAGTTGTTTATGGTATGATTTCCAATCAATTTGAAGCTTGTAGTTTTATTCCTAATGTTAGGGAGAAATCTAAGAAAGGTAAATTATTTAAGTTACAAAAAAGGCTTTTGGAAGAGCTTTTGATGGGTAGAGATATGAAAATACAGGATGTTGATCATGGAGTTCTCCTAATCAAGGATAGCTTACGTAAAAAAAAGATTCTTCTTATTCTTGATGATGTATATAATTCATACCAATTGGAGAAGTTAGCTAGGAAGAATTGGTTTGGTCCAGGTAGTAGAGTTCTCATAACAACAAGAGAAAGGAGTTTGTTGGTGACACCTGAAGTAAATGAAATATATGAGATTGAAGCATTGAATAACAAAGAAGCTCTTCAACTTTTTAGTTTGAAAGCTTTTAAAAAAGACCGACCTGACATTGATTATATGGGGCTATCCCAAGCTTTTGTAGATTATTCTCAAGGCCTTCCTTTAGCCCTTGAGATTTTGGGTTCCTCTTTGTGTGAAAAAAGTAAAGATGAATGGAAAAGTGAATTAGACAAGCTAAAAGAGTATCCTAAGAAGGGAATTAACAATGTGCTTCAATGGAGCTATGATGGACTAGAAGAAACAGAGAAGGAAATTTTCTTGTATATTGCATGTTTCTTTAATCATAAGAATCAAGAAACAATCATAGAAATATTATATTATCTTAAGCTTTATGCCGAAATTGGACTCAATAATCTAATTGATAAATCTCTCATCAAAGTGTATAAAAAGCAATTGTGGATGCACGATTTATTACAAGAACTGGGCCGGGATATTATATTATCTTAAGCTTTATGCTGAAATTGGACTCAATAATCTAATTGATAAATCTCTCATCAAAGTGTATAAAAAGCAATTGTGGATGCACGATTTATTACAAGAACTGGGCCGGGATATAGTTCGTCAAGAGTCTCCTAAAGCCCCTGAGAAGCGTAGCAAATTGTGGTTGTATAAAGATATTGACAAGGTGCTGACAAAAAATATGGTAAGTGGTTATTGAAAGAACCTGAGCATGTACCTCATTATATAATTCAACAACATAGTGTAACTTAGAGTTGTTATGGTAATCATACATTTTCCAATAATTCCTTTTGTTCATGATTATTAGGGAACAAAAAAGGTTCAAGCCATGGTCCTAGAGTTATCCTCTACGAAAGATGTGGATTGGCATCCTGAAGCCTTCTTAAAGATGCAAAATCTAAAATTGCTCATAATTGATAGCGTTCACTTCAAACATGGTCTCAAACATCTTCCAAATGACTTAAGATTTCTTGATTGGAGGAAGTACCCTTCAAAATCTTTGCCATCAAGTTTTGAGTCAACTGAGCTTGTTAAACTTTGCATGAATTGCAGCTACATTGAACAACTTTGTGAAGGAACAAAGGTAATTTAGGAACCCTTATACTTCTTCTTTTTGAAGTATCATTAATCTAAAAGACTTTGTAGAAGTTAATTGTTTTATGTCTTTTATTTTATTTTTTTGGCTTTTGATAGTCTTTTAAGAGTTTGAAATTCATCAATTTGAACAAGTCTCTAAGACTTACTCCCCCAGACTTCAGCAAAGTCCCAGCTCTTGCAAAATTGGATCTTGAAGATTGTACAAATTTATGTACAGTTCTTCCATCAATCGGTTTTCTTGAAAGTCGTATTACTCTTAATCTAAAAGGTTGCAAAAACCTTATAAATCTTCCAGGAAAATTTTGCAATGAAGTCTCTTGATATTCTCACCTTTTCTGGTTGCTCAAAATTACGAAGAATTCTAGAGTTTGGGGAAAACATGGAACGTGTATCAGAGTTTTACTTGAATGGCACTGCCATTACAAACTTACCCACATCAATTGGGAATTTGACTAGTCTTGCTTCATTGAGTGTAAGAGATTGCAAAAATCTTATGTCTCTTCCTCACACCTTTTTCAATATAAAGTCGCTTGAAAATCTCGATCTTTCTAGATGCACAAAGCTTAAAAAACAACTAGAGAAGTTGGGGACGACTGAAACTGTAGAGGAGCTTAATGAGAGTGGAATTGCTACAAGACTTATGCTTTCTCCCTATGCTATCTCCAAAATTTTTTATCTAGTTTGTCGTGCAATAAAGCGGAGAATTCCCAATTCGATGTGCTTGGCATCAACTTCTCTATCAGGTTTGACTTCTTTGACCAAATTGGATCTAAGGGATTGCAATCTCAATGCAATCTCAAATGATATTTGTTGCTTATCCTCTTTAAAATATTTAGATCTAAGTGGAAATAATTTTGGTTGCCTTCCGGAAAGTATCGTTGAACTATTTTTTCTAAGATCAATGTGTGTGGAGAATTGCACGAGTCTTCGATCATTGCCAAAGCTTCCATTAAATATTGGTTATATTAATGGATATGGTTGTACCTCACTGGAATAGCTACCAGATCTATTGGAACCAAATTCTTCAATTGAGCGAAGACTCTGTGAAGACTCTATCTTTCAAATTGCAGTAATTTAGTGAACAATCAAGGCTCCATTGACATGTTTTTGGTCGGGATAGGAAAGCACTTTCAGACCCCTCTCTCTGTCTTCTACTCCTTTCCCTAGTTAAGGTCTAAACATCGTGCTTTATGCACTGCTCAATTTCAAGGTGGGGATATGGAGCCTTACATGTGTCGTATGTATGACATTATTGCTCCTAGAAGTGAAATTCCGAAGTGGTTTAGCGATCGAAGTATGGATGATTTTGTGAAAATAAACAAACCTTCTCATTTGTGTAATGAGTTGATGGGGATTGCAGTTTGCGTTGTATTTTGTTCTTCACCCCAAAAAAGTTTCAGAAACAGTAAACTTTCATGTTGGTTAATAGTCAATGGAAAAGAAATGTCTTGTGCACCAGGCATTGAAATTGATGTTTTATCGGATCATATTTGGCTTCTTTATTTGCTTCCTCAGTTCTACCACAAGGAAGAGATAAAATCATTGTCGGAAAGTGTTGCGAATGAATTCAATCAGATTAGCATTGGTTTTTGTCGTTGGGATGTGGTGGTGAAGAAATGCGGGTTGCGTATGGTATACAAGAGAGACATAGAAGAACTCAACCGAACTATGGCTCAGAGTAGCAAAAACAATAACACTATTTATGATCTCCATTAAATTCAGACAATTTGAAGGTGGTAGTGAAAGAAAGCAACAAAGACCTGCGTGAGGGTTTCAACAATTTGACCATGGTAATGGAAAGTAATAAAGTCAGGCAAACCCATGATGACTGTGATGTGGCTGGACCTAGTGAAGAAAGAAGCTCTAACGATGTACCAAACCCAAAAAGGATTGAAAGGATGACAGAATTTATGGACCAGGGTGAGGAGCTCAGTACTTGGACTGTTCTCTCTCAATCTTTTTAAATTGATCTCTACTCTTAATCCGTGCGGCTGACTTTTTTTTTTTTTTTTTTTTTTTTTTAATGTTTTTTTGCTTTTCAGGCTTATCACTCGTTCTTAGAAAAGAAAATCTGGTTTTCACACGAGCCTGTCCAAAACTCTCCTCTTTAAAGTGCAATGTTAATGAGTTGACTATAAAGGGTGCATGCATTTGGAAATTAATTCCTACTTTTTCTCTTGATTATCTGTAAGTCAACGAATCTTAGTTTTTCCGGCTGCTGCATTATCTTTTTTACTTTCCTTTTGGCATATACTCTGTTTGATTTTATTTTAAATTCTAAATAGTATATTGCTAGCTGCAGTTTAGCTTCACTATTGGCACTTATTCCAGCAACTGCATCGTTGAAGACTGTTGAGCTTGTTTTCTTTTTTCTTAATTAACTTTTTTTTCTCTTCAGTTTTTTGTAAGCCACTGTTTTTCCTTCATAATTAAAGTTTTATTGGTAGTTACGTTATCTTTTTTTTCCTTTACTTTGGACACATTAATTTTAACTTCAAAATATAATTTTGCTAGTTGTGCTTTAGCTTCATTATTGGCACTTATTCCAACTCTCATCTGTTCTATTTCCTTGATCAAATAACATTGCATTTGCAGTACACCTAGCTAATTTAATATGCATAGTATTAAATCTTATGGATCGGTACAATTGGTAAAAGAATCACCCCCATTCTTGAAGCAACTCATTTAATCCAAAAAATTATTTTTTTTATATTTTTTATTTTAAAAAACATAGTTTTATAAAATAAGAAATGATTAGGGACAGGGTAATTTTGGATCAATGATTTGTGTTGGCAGCCCCCTTGATGTGGGATTGTTGGACTTGTTCATGAGGAGAAACTATCACATGCCCCAGAGACAAGAAGACAAGTGCAGTCCATTGTATGCTTTTGATTTTCACTCTAGCTAATAGATTGAAAGGTAAATTCTGCACTCTTGTTGCATTTTAGTGCATCGTTTTAAACTTTTTTGTTTAAATTACAAAAGCAATATATGCATGGCACTGCAAACATTATTATTGCACTTAATTAAATTTGTCGTTACATATTATATGCATTATATATATGAACTCATGTATAGATTGCAATTAGAATGATTAGTGTAGCTAGACACGGCATCTAACTTCCTTGTTGAAGGTTTTCTACGGTTGTCTGCTAACATTCAACCAAAGAAAATGCTCTTTTTTCAAATAAAGAGACCGGCTGATTTTTCTATTCTTGTTTTGTTTTTTTTTTTTTTTTTTTTTTTTTTTAGAGAGTTTCAATCTATAGCGTCCGCTCCTGATGGCAACTCTTTATCATCAAATCAAGACACCAATTGGTTTTTGGTGTAGGCGGAGATTGAAAATTTTATTCTAATGTAAGATAATAATCATAGAAGTTACTAAAATGATTTGTCTTAGCTATTCGAGAACATTGTTATTGTAATTCTCATAATGCAACAAACTCTACAATCAAGTTGCAGTGGTGAATGTTCAAAATTTCAAACATTAGGAGTTTGATTATAACTTACTTTTTTATGAGGAATTAATGTGGATATGCAAAATTTCCCCATTGACCAAATCATTCAACCAAGTTCTTGACATATCCAAATAACGTCAACATTGTTCATAATTGATTGATCCATGGGTCAACTAAAAAAAGGATCTACATTAGCATAAGTTATGCTTTTGGTATTTTGCTTAATCTATCATCATTAGAAACCTAAGCTTGTTCATGTAAATAGATGTGTGATAACCAACTAAATAAAAGGTCTCACAGGAGACAACCTTCAAAGCTAAAAGCATTTAGTTTCAATTTATCTTCACCAAAACAGTGATATGAATGACTATATATTGCTCAATTGTTAGACATGCCGTGATGCTTCAGTGATTTACAATAATTGAATATTGAACAGTAAGTAGTAAAAAATGGCCTTAGCTATGTGCTGCTTTATTCTGCAACGTAAAGGAAATCATCATTCATGTCACCGTCCCATGTAATGCTTGTGTAGAAGCATCTTATTTCAATCCCACTTAAGTGTAACATCCTTCTCTCTAGCTTTTGTTAATGGGTTATATATATATATATATATATATATATATATATAAGATTAATGATTTAAAACTCTTTTCATATGAAGCGGCTGTTTAATTATATAAGTTTATACCATAAGACTTTTGTGCTTTTGCCCCTTGATGTACTAGAAAGTTTTTCCACCTTTTTAAAACTTTCATGAATCAAATTATTGACTGAAAGTTGTCCATACCCATTTCAGATTGTGACCAAGCAAATGCTGAAATGAACCAAATGACCTATCTCTAACTTAATTGGATTAGACCTTGTTAAAGAGACTTAAAAAGAATTAGAATTGAAGGACAGTAGTAGACATAGAGAAACCTGACCATACAACAAACTTGATTATATATTACCGACCATAACATCTGAGGCAAATTTGTCTTAACAGTACTCAGACTTGAGAAGGCAAGCAACTATGTAGACAAGGTTGAAAAATGTAGAATGTAGCCTGCTTAGGTAAGCCCTACTGTTGTACTTGCTATCATTGTTGTATTATATCTATAAATTAAGTTTTCGCACATTCTTGAATGTATTAAATTTATGCTACACTTTGATAATCATTGTCATTCAGTTTTGAAAATTTTAAAATTTTTATATAATATTTGGGGTTTTCTTTAGATAAGTCAAAAGAATTTGCATCTTTTAATAGGTATTTAAAGATATCTTTAAAATTCATCTTTGGAAACAGGACTTGGTTAGGGAGCGATACTCTGAAGTTGCTGCTCAATTTTTAGCCACCCCTATCTCAAGGTGAGAAACTACTGATAAGCTGATATGGCCTCAATGTAACACATGGTTGATATAAGGTCATAATTAAGCTATTATTGAAAGTAGGGGGAATTTAGGTAATGAATTCTCAAGGGAAGGTCATAGCTCTTAGATGGAGACATCTGTGGGGATTGAAGCTTCCTTTGAAGTTTATAATTTTTGTGTGGAAGTTTTGGCATGAAGACTCATTAACACATAATAGTGAAATGAAACATAGTGAGTGATAGTGTGTGTTATGCAATAAAAAAGAGGAAAACTAGGATTATTTATTCTTGAAGTGCACTCTTGCTTGGGCTGTATTGTTTGGATTAGATTTGAGCGTTAGAACTAAATTCATTTCTCCTTGCTCTTTGAAGCAATGGTTGGCTCAATGGATAGAGGATCCAAAATTTTAAAATGGGAATATTTGGTGTTCTCTAGATTGATGTTTAAGGGTGCAAAACAATCTGCTTAAGAAGTTCTAATGCTTTGCTTTGCAGGTATGCACAAGTCTTTAATGCACAACAGCAAGATCAGAGTAACTGCAGGAAAGTACCAAGGCAAAAGTGTCCAGGTGTGGCTAATTATTGGGGGACACTAGCAGAGATGGAGGGTGGTTTTGGTTATGTAACCAAATCCAGTGCTGGCAGTTTGTTGTTGTTCTTCCATATGCAACCAAATGGCATGCAGCTTGATCAGATACCCGGCTATACAGCTTGGTTTTTGCAGACTTGTTTCAATAATTTGAGAAAGAAGGTTCCTTGGCAATTGCTATGCTGATTGAAGACCTCAAGTGAATAAAATTTGGAGAACACTAGTGGTTATATATGTTGTGCATAAGAGAATCACTGTAGATGTTGGGTCCCTAGCTACTCTTGCTTCAAAGTCTTATAAACATTTTTGGACTCTACTACTAGCCAACTCTTCTGACATTATTGTATCATAAAACCAAACCCAAAAAGAAGAAGAAGAAGAAGAAGTTATCTTTACACCTTTTATGGACTAATTTATGCCTTTGGCACATGTCTGCATTCAATCATTAGAAGCAACAAATGCTTTTACTCTGCAATTTATTAGTAAGATTTTTCTTTTCTTTCTTTTTTACCTCCCGTCATCTTCTTTTCAGACATTTAGGAGTTTAGTAGAATATATATAATGTCAAGTTTGAATGGAAATGGGTGCTATCACTTGATTTTCTCATCAGCCTGTAACATTAATAGCATTGCTCTTTAATTATGCATGTTTTTACAATATGACTTTTGTGCTTTTGACATGCTTTTCAGGCCTCTTTCTAACAGTGTGATTTATTTGGTTTTAAAAGTATATTGGCTGTTGCACGCTAGGAATTGTAGAAACCAAGCAGGCAGGTCTGTTGTTGATCTTATTGACACAAGTTTAAGTGAGGACATTGAGCTTTGGAACCAATTATGTAGGTTATAATTACCTTCTAAACTACTAAACTAATCAGACTTCATTAGCAGTACAAACTAATCAGACATTGCTACTAAACTTGGCTTTAACTACCTTCCAGCTATACTTAACAATCAAATACACAGTCAAGACTCCAATTTGATCAAATTTGTCCTTCTAACTAGGTATGCATGAAAGGAAAATGTTTGAAACAGCAGGACTAGCCATCGTCTATCACTTGAAACTCTAGTGTAGTACAGTTGTACCTAGAAAAAAAAATGACTTTAAAAAGTAGTGCATGAGCAAATATGCTAAAAAGATGAAAACTAAAAGCAGATCCAACACGCACTCAGCCAGTCAGCCATTGTATTATAGACTATAGTTTTCATTAACTAATAGAATAGATTTCTTCTTTCTTTTCTGTTTATCCGTTTTCTCTAATGGGAAGAAGTTCTCATCCTCTGCTAATAATTTGGTTTGTTGTGGTAATACTAAGGTTTTAAGTTCCTTAATTCAGAATCATACTCATATCACAGAGTTACAACGCATTGCCAACTGGTAAGAGCTCACATTCCCAAATGATCCTTAAACAAAAACATTAACAACCTCTCATATAACACAACTCAAATCTATAAAAACACAATTAAGAACCACCAGGAATCCCCCAACACTGCAAAAGGGTATACTACTGATGACAAAGACACGAACTTTAAACAAACAATAGAAAGTAATCACAAGAAACTAATAAATGGGTAACCGAAGAAACACAATTTAAAGCAAGTAATCAAGAATTCTCTCAACAGCAAAAAAAAAGAAACAAAAAACCCACAAAATAGAGACCTAGTAGTTACCTCGGCAAGGGAATCATCAATTGTTATCATCTTGGAACTCTTCTGTGGCTTCCTCTTTGCCCCTCCATGGCGCTGATTACATCAACTTCTTCTTCTTCACTGTTGTCATTTTCATTCAATTGCTGTTACAGAGAGAGAGAGGTAGTGTTGTCGGAAACTCGGAATACGTTATAGAAAAAGTTATTACCATGAGAATTGTTTGGTAAACCTATTGTTAACACTTCTATCACACAAGCTTTATGGAAACCAAAAAGGACTGAAGTGGACCGAATAGGATCAAAGTGGACAGAATAGACTGAACAGTACTGAATAGAACCGAAGTGGACTATTCTCACTTCCAGTTCCAACAAAAAAAAGTCAAGCCTATTTGAAATTTGAAGCATTGGTTTGCAATCCGCATTTGGATTCATTTGTTAAAAAGCAAATGATGAAAGCCCAACCTTTTTGAAATTTGAAGCACTGACTTTGACCGAAAAGAAAACAAAGCTTGCAAAGAAACAGTTAGTGTTCTGTGAATATATGTGGGTGAAAAAGTGTATGAAAATACGTGTAATATTGTTTAAACACTAAAAACTATTGTCCTAGTTACACTACCAAACAACCCCAATTTTTTACGGTCTGGAACTCGAGTTTGCAAAACTCGAGTTCCATGTGTTTTTTTTTATTTATTTAATTCCATGTTAGACCTATACTAGTTCGAGCTCAAGTTTGTTAAACTCGATTTTGAGTTGGAACTCGAGTTTGCTAAAATCAAGTTTCAAAAACAATCTACATAACTAAATAACTTCAAACAGATGCTACTCACCTAAAATTATCCTAAAAAGTTACTATTCAGCAACTTTTCCTGAGAATTGCTTGGCAAGCCTATCCTTAACGCTTCTATCACACAAGCTTTATGAAAACCAAAAAGGACAAAATGGATTGAAGTGGACCAAATAGGACTAAAGTGGACAGAATAGACCGAATGGTACTGAATAGAACCGAAGTGGACCGAAGACAACAAAATAGACCGAATAAGACCAATATGTACCTAATAAGACTGAAGTAGACCGAATAAGACCGAATGGACCCAACTAGACCCAATAGGACCGAATAATTCGGAAGTGAGTTTAATTGGTCAATAGTTCGATTTGTTCAAATGTAGGCTTAATAATTCTCTATATAATTTAAAAGTCATGATATTTGAAATATCCTAAATTTGCACAAGCAAATATTTTGTTTTTGATTCTAGGGTTAAATACATAGTTGGTCTTTAAACTTTATAGCCTATAAAAAAGTTTAGTCTATAAAATATAAAATGATTGCTTTTAGTAAAATGATATGACCAAACTAAAAACAAAGCGTGTACATGATTGGCTTAGGTTTGAGAAACCTTTTATTCTATATTGACCTCATCAAGTCCAAAAATTTCTCACCCAAGCTAACATAACCCAAAATAGTTCTAAAAATCAACTCAACCCAACCTGTAAGGGTCAGATTGGAGCCATTTGGTAAGTAAAAGTTTAGACGCACAAATGGTTACTATATGGTTTAAAATTGTAATAATTTAATTATTTTATGAGTCTAACAAAAATGGATATAAACTGTATTGATGATCATGGAATTATTAAAAATCATTATTGAGAATTATAAGAGGAATTTTGACTAAGAAAATACAATACAACTTACTCTTTTATATACTATCTAATAGATATACTATATTTTTATGAGTTTGCTAACATAAATACTGCTTCATATTCTCATGAGTGGTATTTTATTATATAAATTGGCCTTAAATATTATATATAAAAATTATAATGCATGTGTTGTGCTTGTTCGCGTAAGCTCGTATAAATTTACATATGTTTGTGAGTATATAAAAATGCATGTATGTGGGTTCCTCAACTAGTAAAGTCTCCGATGGTTGAATAAGAGATTTAGGGTTCAATTCCTGCCTACACCAAAATCCGATTGGTGTCTTGATCTAATGATAAAGAACTATCATTAACAGCGGACGATAGCTCTTGATACATGTATGATAGTTATAAATTTCTCCCTCGTGAACTTAAATCGTAGCTATGTTACTTTGTTCTAGGTGTCTCATATATGGATAGAAAATGAAATAGCTTGATGAGACAAATTTCTTATATCCAAAAAAAGAAAAAAAAAATCAAATTATGTTGACCATTCCTTATAATAGCCTCTATATTATATTATAGAAAAGCAAAATAAAATGGAATTTTTTCCTAGTCACACACTCTAGTGATGACACTACATAGGGGTATGTTTTGATGGTAGGAATCCTTGTCCCAACACCTAGAGATGATTGGTTTGAGCGATAGCACCAGCAAGACCCGTGTGGTACACATGGTATTACCAATTGCCATCGCCTGGTGTGGGGTCGATGAGCTCACACTAGAGACCCCCTTTTTTTTCATTCAGCAAAACAAAAAAAAAAACAAAAAACAAAAAAAGCACTCACATGATGACAATATGTGTCTTCTATTTTCTCTATTTGTAAACTGGTCAAGTGATGTAATCTCTCACGAGATTAGAATCCACACATGCACATGTCTCACATGTTAGAGAATAAATGCCCCATCATATAATCTTTCCGAAAAATGGGTCATGGAGGTGAACACAAAAATCAAAAAGAGCACGAAAGTGCATAGAGTTTACCTCGCTCCATTGGATAATCTTCCCTGGAACTAGAAGTGGGCCAAAGTAGAATACTACAATCAAGGAAAGTAGAGTTTTCTCCCAATACTACTGCCTGTATTGATGATCAAATTCTACTAAAGCATTTTTGCAGTCCACACTATGATTTTTACTTCTAAATGGAAAAAATCAATATCAACATACTTTTAGCAGATAACCATGAAGCTACACCTATTGTCCCACTTCCCAATATTTTTTTTTTTTTTTTTTTTTTAAAAGCCGATGACCCCTAAAAAATTACTATTATAAAGTTTTAATATAACCTTAGGGTGCGTTTGGATACAGCTGAAAACTGAAAACTGAAACTGAAAACTGAAAAACACTGTAGCGAAATAATTTTTAAATGTGTGAATAGTATCGTGGGACCCATTTTTAATGAAAAAGTTGCTGAAAAGTGAAATTTGTGGGTCCGTGAACAGTACACGATGTGCTGTGATTGGTCCAAAAAAATTTGAAAAGTCAAAGTTTGCGGCTACTGTTCATTGAACAGTGCATGAACAGTAGCCGCTTGTGGGGAAAATCGCGTGAAAAAAAAAAAAAAAAAAAAAAAAACGCAAACGCGGATTGGGCAAAAAACGCCCAATCCAAACGCAACCTTAGTATACAACAGATAATAGAACCAGTTGTTTTAATTGCAGGACTTCAGTGTATTGTTCGTGCAATTTACCTTCCTTTGTCTCACAAATTTTTTTCTTAACTTTTTTTAATTAATGGTTGAGATTAAAAAGTTTCTTTTTTGCAACTATCAATCTCAACCATTTTTAGTAATTGCATTAGTGATCTCAATCCATGCTGGCCACCAGGAAGTTAATTCCAATCGTGAAGCTTCCTACAACTTTTCTCAACTCTTCAACTTAATACTAATAGTTTTCCTCTTCGATTATTGTCTCTCTTTTTTTTTATCTTTTTCATTGCCTTGCAGTATCTTCATCATACATTGTCCTAGTGAAAGGTATGAACTTTGTACAAAAGGGAAAAGATTAATGGCAACATCACTCACAAAGATCAAAAAATGACAAACAATGTAGTTATATACACTAGCTTTTAACTCGCACTATGTGCGGGAACCTTTTTATTTACATTTGTTAGAAATAATTTTTTTTTAATAATATATAAATACACTTTCACCACGTATTAAACACCCAACACATATCTTCATTTACAAATCTAATTACAAACACCGTAGGCAGATATCAAAAACTAATTTAACCCAATTATTTAAAAGAAAACCAAATCTAATACAAATACCCAATACAGAATTTATTTTAAACCCAATACCATAATTAAAACCAAATCTAATTCAAATATCTAAATCTAAAACAATCCGACCAAGTCCACTTGAAGATGTTGATTCAACATCAGCTAATTTTTTCAACATCAGCTAAGGTAGATGAATAAATATCCTCCTTTTGAGACAAAGTGAGAGACAGAGAAATGAAGAATTTGAATGATGTGAGATTTGTTCCTGCTACCTTCCAATCGGCCAAATTTTTTTCCCCTTCTTATTTTTTGCCTATCATGTCCCTTTCATGAGGAATGAATATAGACCTTTGTAGATTTCGTTCAACCCCAACATTTATATACTGGACAAAGTAAATGTATCTTAGAACCTTGATAAGAAACTAAAAAAAAAAAAATCATAAATGCATATAGACCACAAAGTTTGATAAGAAACTATGTTTTGTTTAAGCTACCTTAGAACACAAATTTTCTCAACCTCATTAATTTAAGACACATATTCTCTATATACTATCCATTCAATAGATGGTTAATTCAATTTCACAACTCCTAATAAACCATACTAACTAAAAAAGAAAAAAGAAAAATCCTATTGAAGTCTAAACATATATGCATTTTTTTAACACATGACATACATACCAACCAAAAAACTACACAAAACATATTGTTTATAAACCAAATTATTAGCTGTATGTTAAAGGACAAAGAAAATGCTAATTTTGAGATTTTGATGAGATATTATATATGAGCACATTAGTTTCTATTCAAAGGCATGTTCAATTACAAAAATGATTTCTTAATTCTTTACTATAAGTGGCTAAAGTAAGATTCTACCCAAATTAAGCACAAATATTGAAGAAAGAATTTTGTGCTTGATCTGAGCTCCAAATCACAGTGGTTTCCAAATTAAATCAAGCCCCAAAGAAAGTAATGGAGAAACAGAGATAAAACAAATATAGATTCAAAAAGCAAAAAAACACTGGAAAGATGTCCATGTTCATCAGTTTGAGTAGTAATCCTATTGCCAAATATTTACCCTTTTTTATCCTTTATTCTCTATTGTCTCTTTCTGCATCATTATTGGCAGTATGTTTTGAGGAAGAATAAATTCTTTCAAACAATTGTGTGAACCTTTCACTTTGAGAGAGATAAAATACAATAGAAAAGTGACATATATTTTTGAAATGCTTGTGCAAAGGCACTGGTCAGGTCTTAATAATATTTGAATCTCATTTAAAAGTGACATATATTTTTGTAAATTAGATTTTTCGTTCCTTTCTTTATTTTGTTTCCCCCTGGTATATTTTTTTTCAGGCATTCAGGAGTTTAATAAAATATTTGTAATGTCAATTTTGAATGGAAAGGCTGGTATCAGCCTATCACTTCCATTGCCCCTAAGTTTTTTATGAACAATAGCTTGGATAACAGGCGGCAAACTCTGAATCTTGTACTCTTTTCTTAATGTGCTGCTTTGGTTTCATTGTGCGAAAAAAGAATGGCAAGACAAAGCTTTTTGTTGGTGTTTTAAACAGAAGTAGAAATCATGTGCTGGAAAGCAAGTAAACATCGACACTGGAAGCTCTCACTGCCAAAGGTATATTGATTTATTGTTCTATCCCATGTTTTTTTCTTACATTCAGAATTAGGCTTCTGGGTTGTCCTTATTTAGAAGTCCATAAACACAAGCTCATTAGTAAAGTCATGAGAGATAGACAGGTAGTTCAAAATGAATAAACTTGAATTCTAATTTGTATATATTTCCTTCTTGTCCTTTCCATATATTATGGTTTGCTTTATGTTAAAGTATGCAAAGGGGTTTTACTTATTTGGAACTTTTAAAAGGCTTTTTTCTTTTCTCTTTTTTTTTTGTTTGATCTGTCCAACAAAATAAGAATATCTCATACAGCTATTCTAAAAAGCTAAAATCATATACTTCCATTTTATCAGTCACCAAAAACAAAAAATTGTTGTGAATGGCTACATATTACTTGATTGTTAGACTTGATTTGTCATATCAGTGATTTACCATGAGAGAAGTATCATTTTGCAAACATTAATATATCATATTGAATGGTAAGTATTACTAAATGGCCTTGGCCATGTCCTGCTTTTATTTTTAAAGTTAGGAAATCACCATAAACCTCATTCTTCCATGTGATGCTTGTGCAGAAGCATTGGTGAGTCCTCAATAATATTTGAATCTTATTTAGAACGGACATAGCTTTTTCTGCTGCTTTTTCATAGTTATATTATTCTTTCTTTATTTCTTTCTTTTTTTCTTTTGTTTTGTTTTTTTTTCCCAAACATTTAGGAGTTTAATAGGTTACATCGTATGTGTGTGTCTGATGTCAAGTTTTGATGGAAATGGGTGCTGCCACATGTAAGTGCCCTGTTAAATTGTAATATAGATTGCTAAAAACTCCTTTTATGCAGGATTGTTCAGTTTTATTATATCGGTTTACTGATAAGCTGATATGGCCTCATACAACTCCTAAACATGGTGAGTGAAACTATATCTTATGCTATGAGGAAGAGGAAAACTTGGATCATTTATTCCTGAAGTGTAGTCTTTCTTGGGCTGTATGGTTTTGGTCAGATTAGACCCTTAGAACTTTGTGCATTTATCCTTGCTCTTTGAAGCAGTTGTTGACTTAGTGAATGGAGGATCTACATTTTCAATAGCAGGAATATGTGATGTTCTCTAGATGGTCGTATCATAAATCTGTTGGCCTTGTGGTACAACCTCAACAAAGTGATGTTTGAGGGTGCAAAACAGGCTGGCATATGAATTGTTAATGCTCAGTAAAGGTTTTTTTTTTCCAGGTATGCACAAGCCTATCATGCACATTTGGATCAGAGTAACTGTAGGAGAGTACCGAGGCAAGTGTGTCCAGTTGTGGAGGGATAGCTGGTGTTGCTGACAGTTAAGCAACACTGGCAAAGACGGTGCAGATGGAGTGGTTTTGCCTAAATCATGTTCTGGCAGGAAGATTTTGAAGGTGTTGCAGTTCTGCCATATGCAGCTGAGTAGCTGCTAGAAGCCTAGCTGTTTGTTTGCATCATTCATCTCTTATAACATTAAAGAAATTTTCACTTGATTGTTCCTTTGCAACTTATATGATGTGATCCATTTCACAGTTGATTTCAATGCTTAATTGTTGATAACGTGGCAACTTCTTTCACAATGGGAAATACTGTTTGGGATGATAGGTTACTAAAATAATAGTTTTATATGTGCATTAGGTATTCTTTGTGATTATGAAAGCTCAAAGCAATAACAATTTTGATTTATCTTATTGAAAAATCCAACCGTATAAGTTGCGAAGATGTAAATTTGAGATATTTAGATTTTAGTTGGTTTATACTTTAAAGTGTCTGCCTTAAGAACTAGTGCGCAGTCTTCATAAACTATCGTCTTCTATTATAAATTCAACAGATATATATACATATGAAGATTAAAAAAAAAAATACACATTTAATTTTGACATATTATTGATATTCAGCTAATCATTTTGTTAATGGATTTTGGTGAGGACTCAAATATAATCTTTATTCATTGCTGAGCCTCAGTTCTTTCTAGCTCTTGAGAAGCTTCCTTGGGTCCATGGTTATGAGAAAAAAGTGAGGCCTTTGGGGTCTTTGAGTTGAAGTGAGCTTGGGTTTTCAGTAATATTTGATTTTGGTGCTGAGCAAGATTAAGAGAGCCTTGCCCATTTTTGCTCTTTCAATGAAACACAGAGAGCTTTCCCTTTAGCTTCCTAAAATTTCCCCTTCTCTTTAATTGGTTATTGCTTCTTTGAATTACCCAGAGAACCCATGCCTTATCCTTCATTGAAACACCCATATTATTAGCCTACTCATATTTCAAGCCCAAAGTAAGTGTTAGTGAGACTGAAATCACAGAGCCATTTATCCAGTGATGTTCACTACAGTCAAAACTTCCGGGAGTGTCATTAGAGTGCCAGGGGTTCTGGTCTTTTGCAAGCAAGGATAATTGGAGGAAATCACTATTGAAGGATTCCAAAGATTCTAGGACAATTACGGTAGGGAGGCAAGTGGCGCCCTTGTAGAGGTTATATAGAGTTTGTACCTCAATGGTGTCCCCTTAGTGGAACCAATGAAGTCACTTCATGAGAAGGCATGTAACAGATTAAGTTGCTATTACTAGTCTTGATATTTTGGGCACCCCTTCATTAATTGGCATGTTCATTTTTTTAAAGAACAATTACGTTATTTGCATAGTGATCCCATTATTCATTTTAAAGAAGCATTAATTAGTTTGAAAGGGTAAAGATTCTTCGGTTGATGTCAAAGCAGCTCTAATATAAATAATATTGATGTCAATTACGAACTTTGCTTGCTCCTAGCCTTCACTTTTTTTCCCTACATTATTTTTTACTCTCTTCATTTTCAGTTTCTAAATGTCTAAGTCACCCTATCTGTGTACTTCTATAGTTTATTTGCACCCTTTGCCTTTTGTCATAAAATTATTCCTACTTATCATAGAGAGACCAAAAAAATAAAAATCAGCCTTACTAAGAAACCCCAAATGAAATTACTCTAAATAAGAAAGAAAAAAGAGTGAAACAGCAACCAAGTGCAAACATAGTTACACATCCTTATCATTGTTATCAATGACCTGAAGTGCATAATTATTTTGCACTCTGCTTATATTAAATTAGTTAGTGGATGTATTAGTCATAAAGTTTCCAGATTCCACTAAGCATTTAAATAAAAATAACTTTTGATTCAACTAACTGGATTTCAATCGATTCAGTTTGGCCGACTTTTGATTTCTTCCAATTTCTTAGAAACCAAATAGATCAAAGGGGAAAAAAAAAAAAAGCCTATTTCCCTTTGCTTTTCCACATTTTCTCAGCAACCAAACACCAAGCACAAAAAAAAAAACTCAAAATCATGTATATATTCAGAGATCATACCAAAATAAGAAAATATATATTTCCCTTTGCTTTCCCACGTTTTCTCACCACCCAAACACCAAGCACCAAGCAAAGTAGCAAACACACACCCAAAAAAAAGAGAACAGCAAAGAAACGTATCGGCGAAGAGGTGTACTGAAGCAGCTCGATAGAGAGAGAGAGAGAGATGGGAGGAAGAGAATGACTAGAGAGGGAAAGGGGAGAATAGCTGCTGTTGAAGTGAGAGACAAATGTTGAAAAATAGGATTAATAAGGTTATAAAGCAAACCCAAAACGAAGTAGTTTTGGTAATAAGGAGAGAATAAATAAAAAAACTCTTATTATGGGTCAGACCTGGCTAACTGGTGGGAATGTGTGTATCCTTGCCACTAGGATATCAGGAACTTTCTTGATATAATTTGTACAAATTAATATTTAATATATTTCGGTTCGGTTTCAATTGGGTTGGTATATTTGGGTGGGACATCGAAACTGAAACCAAACCGCACCGAAACCAAAATAAAATTTTGGCAACGGTTTGATCGGTTTCAGTCGGTTTTTTTGGTTTCTCGGTTTTGTGCACACCCCTAATTTGAAGAAAGCAATATCAAACGAAACTTCAAGGCAGGACTTAATGTCCTACTATACTCCTTCCAAGATCATGGAAAGTAGGCTATGCCTTAATATGTTTTTCTTGTTTTCTTAATTATTACTTTAGATTTTGGGTTTTAAAATAGGAAAATTGACATTATTTTCTTCAGATTCATTTCCAATTTTATGGTTTTGGAAGAATCGCAATATGGGATATCACGCAAACATTGATTTTTAATCTGTTGGGTGACTTTTGTCAAAACTACTGGGAAAAAAAAAATTAAAGTAAAATAAAATATGCGATAGCCGTACTCTTTCTTCGGCCATTGTATTGGGCCTATTGGACGTGGTAAACCAATTATGGGCCTGTGGGGCTCCAAGGGAGTCTAGGGGGTTTCCTATTGTATCAAATCAAAATTTGAGATTGAAAAGGTTTTTTTATTTTTAAAGGGGTAAATAAATAAATATATAAGAGAAAAGTATAATTCAAGAGAAAAAAGAAAAAAGAAAAAAAAAAGATACAAAACCTATTGTTTACCTTTCAAAAGTGTTACGAGTTTAACTTTAAATTATTCTATAATTAAGTGACCAGCCTCTATCCTGTGAACATAGACAAAAGCATTGTGTTTTTTACAAGAGTATTGGACACAACATCCTATTGTCTTCTTTTCACGAACACGGAAAGTGGGTCATGCTGCTCCTAAGCCTTCCTTGATGACTGAGTTAATTTTTTGATTTATTGATTTTGAAACAACTGAGTTAAGTTTGACAAAAAAAAAAAAATGATAAATTACACAAATTTCCCTTGAACTTCTTCAGCATGTATTTTCACCGAAATCCTCTCATACTACTAATAATAATAATAATAATAATACAGTTTTTTTTTTATATATAAGAATAATAATACAGTTTTAAGCAATTTTTGCAGCCCATTCCCTTTCCATAAAAGAATTGAAACTATACTATATAGCTGGCCACCACCATTAAGTTAATCTGTGTTGGTAACTAAGGCGTGTCATATTTCTTTTTCCAATTTTTATCGAACATATGATTAATGGAAAGAGAGGACACTTCTTATAACTTTCCAAAATTCTCTAACATACATACCCCACCCCCCATCTGAATAATGGAAAGAGAAAGATATAAAGTCACCACGAAATTGCTCGCTACCCTCGTCTTCTTGTTCTTGGTAGGTGGGAAAAAGAGAAAAGGGGGAAGATGCATGCACTGAAGAAATTGGGGAATCAATGACTTGCTGCAAGTCTTGCATATAACGTTAAAGATTGTAAAGGCACTGAAATAAAGTCTGTAAAAGAAAAAAGAGATAGGAATTGGGAAGCCTTTTTGTTTTAACAGAAGAAAACTTCAAATCTTGAGGGACGAAGAATTGCCTATCTGAAAAACCCGCATAAATTATGTTCATAATAAATATATTTAAGCAAATTGGAAAACTTGGTACACAATTGGGTGATTAAAAAAAGCTAATTAAATTTCTGCTACCTGTACAGATTGTACTCCTTTGGTTAACTGTAATTATGTGACTGGCTATACTAGTTATCAAGTCTACATTTATGTCTTGGGTTACGTTAGATCAATTGGTAATTCTTTTGCGATTAAATAAAAATTTAGATTTAAATTTTATCTACACTAAAAATAAAAATCAATTTTTATATATGTCTGGTGATAAAAAAAAAAAAAAAATATATATATATATATATATTATTGTAAAAATGATAGTTTGATACTATAAACTTAACTCTTATCATATAAAAAAGGGAAAAAAAATTGTCGTTACCAGAAACACTAAAGCAATTTATGCAGCACATTCCAATCTTATCAAACTATCTGTAATTATTAGTATGGCACTGCCATCCTAATAAATTACCCTGTAAAAAATTTTATGCTTGAGATTGAAGGCTGAAGCTTCACTTCCTGGGAAAACTATCAAATGCATGGAGCTGAATAAACTTTTATCATCACCCCTATTGAATTAAGCCATCGACTATGTTTTAATTTGATATTTAGGATTCTTCTGATATTTACTAGATGAATAAGCCAACAGGGATCAAAAAGCTTAAGTGTCACCTTATAATATGCTTAAGTGTCACCTATGATTAGTGCACATAATTTTTTATTTTTACTAATAGTACCTATGGTGGTTCAGTGTAAGTGTTGAAATCTAATCATAAATTGACAAAAAATGTGAAATTGAATTTAAACTTGGGTGTACTATTACCACTAAAGCAACGTTTATACAGACCATTCTATCTCCATATATATGAATTGAACTTTATGCTTTATGCTTTATAGTTGGTCACCATTTAGGCCAATCTGTGTCCTATTTCCTCTGTTCGAAAGAGTGAAAAATGATTCATGGTTAAACACTAAAATAAAAACGTAAAAATAACGCAGGACCATGGTTAAAGGAACAAATTAAGAAAGGCGCAGAAAGTGGATAGAATTTTCTCAAGTCTGGCCCAATTCACGCTCTTATCGACCAAACTTTAAAGGCATGTGACCATGAAGTTAAGCTATGTCCTACTGTCCTCTTTTCAGGAACGTGGAAAGTGGGCTAGCTTGACTACGGAATTATCATCAAAGGTATTGAGAAAAAAAAAAAATCATATTTTTAGAAAACTTTAAATGATCCATTAACAAATATCCTAAAGGCATTTCTTAATCGGACACACGCATATATATTGTTAAAGTTAACATAATTGTCTTTTAAATCAATTTGAAGGAAAAATTTTAAAATCACTGAATGTCAATTTAAATAACTATTTATTTGTGTGTTTAACTCCATGACCAGTGACGGACCTACAGTAGGGCATTGCCCCCCCACCCCCCAAAATTTAAAAAAAAAAAAACAAAAACAAAACTTGAATACATATGTAATCTGGAAAATTAAGATTTCCCTTAAATATATATATTTTTGGATTTTGTCTGAAATGTTGAGATATTGACCCACAACAAAAAATATATATATGGATTGAAAGTATAACATCAATAACCAACAAACTCTCATCCAAAAAAAAAAAAAAAGGACAAATGTGTTGAAATGTTTAAGAAACACTTATTTTATATGTTATACTTTGTCGAAATGTTTATAATATCAAATGTTTAAAAAACACTTATTTTATATGTAGTATTTTGTTAAATATGAAATAGATGTTAGTTTTTATTTTCATTAAAAAAAAAATTTGTTTTAAGCTTTGGCCCCCTCAGGTTCGAATCCCAGTTCCGTCCCTGTCCATGACTTATAAAAATCATATTAACTTATTCACGAATCGTTATGCCTTTGTCCAACATGTAACATTGTAACCATTGACATAAGAAAATTGGTTAACTCATTCACGAATATCCAAAAGCCATGATTATTTGACAAATTTTTAATAATAAATATTAATTATTATCCTATTAATATTTAAAAATGATTGTTATCAACAGTTTAAGAACATAAATTAATTCAAAAATCAATACATATTTTCTTGGGTCGGTCCATTTTTTTCTTTTTAGCGAATTCAAGTCCGTCTAAATTAATTATAGAATTCATCATTATCACGACGCGTCATTTTTTTTATTTATTTAATCATCACAACGTCACATAATTGCTTCGAATAATAGTCAATGACTTATTTCTAAATTTTTTTTTTTTTGATAGGATCCAAAAGATAAGTTGCTATGACTAGACTTATTTACCTTATGAACATCATAAAAAGTGTAAATAAAGTTATAATTTTGATATTTTTAAGAGTGGACTAAGAGTCAATTCGGAAACTTTGGAGGAACTTTCCTAAACTCTCTAACATGAACAAAAATCAACAATTTATTAAAGTAGTAACCATTACTATCCGAAGTTCTCAATGACATACGCTTTGTCTCTATTATTTTCTCTTCTCTCAAACTCAGCACACACGCACAAAGAAAGCAATTATGTGCGATGGCATCTAGTTTTTGAATAGATATCTAAATTCTAAAGAGATAGAAAAAGAAAGCAATATGAATAGAACTTTATAATTTGTCAAAAAGTAATATGAACAGAACTTTATAGTTAGTCACCAAGAAGTTAATTCCAATCAGGAAACTTCCTACAACTTTCCTCAACTCTTCAACTTAATACCAATATTTTTCCTCTTCAATTATTGTGTCTCTGTTGTTTTTTCTTCTCAAACTGTGCACAAGGAAAGTTTTGTACCACCAATTGTTCAAGCTTATTCGTTTCCTGTTATATCAAATTAAATATAGAAGAAAAAAGTATAATTCAAGAGGAAAAAGATACAAAACCGATTGTCTACCTTTCAAAAGCGTTATGAGTTTAACTTTAAATTATTTATGTTTTGATTTTTTTTTTTCATAAAAATGTATAACTAACAAAATTTGGAAATAATTATATAAACTTAAAAAAAATGATATTCTTTTCCTTAAAAGTTTAGACGCACAAATGGTTACTATATGGTTTAAAATTGTAATAATTTCATCATTTTATGAGTCTAACAAAAACTGATATAAACTGACTGATGATTATGAAATTATTAAAAATCATTATTGAGATTTATAAGTGGAATTTTGACTAAGAAAATACAATACAACTTACTCATCAGATATAAATAGTTAGATATATATATATATATATATATAAAGCAAATAAATACAAGGGGAAATTACATTTTACCAACTTGTGGTTTGCCCGAAAAACACTTTGCCTACCCGTGGTTTAAAAATTGGCACTTTACCCACCTGAGGTTAGCTCTGTTTGTCTTTCATTATCCACCTCTATTAAAAACAAGGGAAAATTTGTATTTTTGTTACTTTTTATGTCTCTCTCCTCTCAAAACGAAAAAAACTAAAAAATCAAAGGAAAAGAAAATCTAAGAGCTAGGTTTTGTAAAAATTATTATTATAAAATTGATAGTTTGATACTATAAACTTAACTCTTATCATATAAAAAAAGGAAAAAAATTTGTATTTACCATCAACACAAGCAATTTATGCAGCTCATTCCATTTCCATAGATATATTGTACTTTATGCTTTATAGCTAAGCTCCATATAATGAGAACTTCATGAATTTCCCCATCAGATTCTATCAGAATGTCTTTGTCATATATTCCCTAAGTTTATGCAAAGTATAACTTTTTTCCATTAGAAATATTCTCATAGTCAAATTAATAATCTATATCAAGTAATCAATTAATCAAGAAATCTTCTCTATAAAAATAAAGATTAAAAGTTATCATTCTTTTATAAGACCTATTAAAACCTCGCTTACTAGGAGGTTGCCCATGAGTTACGTTTCCACAACATTTATCCTTATTGTTTCTACATTCCAACGGTTCCATTTTGATAAAGATATTTGCAAGTGCTGGTTCTACATCATATAATACTTGCTAAGTGTCATGTTGATATTAAATAATTTCTATCATCAGAATTGTTATTGTCTCACATCTTAGCCACCAAACCAAGATAAGTTAAGGTTTTGATACTAATTGATGTTGTGAGTGTGGAAGTTATAAGAAAATAATATCCAATTCACCATAAAATAATGGAGAAAAACTCTAATTTTTTTTAAACTAAATTTGAATTGTTAAAAAAAAAAGTTTAAAAACATTTACAAAACAAACATGAAGACCTATTTAAAAGCTTAGTAAAACTTGATAAATAAGAAAATATATTTTAAAATAAGTTTTAATTAATATTTAACCATGATAGAAATAGACCTAAAAAACTTTAAAAGCGATTAAAAATTAGAAAATATTAACTCTAAACTAAAAATAACAAAAATTATATAAAAAATACTAAAATTAATAAATTATATAAATTAAATCGTAAATTTTGTGATATAATTATTCCAAGATCACGTGTATTTTGTTTTCTTTTAAAAAAGACAGTGGACGTGGCCTTCAAGAAAGAAAAAGACTCGTCTTTTTATTGTTCTACTTTGTCAGTAAGTTCACTTCTTTCACAAAGAAAAACAATAAATAAAACTTGGTACTTTCTTGTTTTTCATGCGTATCTAAGGCCTTTTCAGGAAAGTGCAAGGAATGGGATTAACTTATTCACCAATATTCGAAAGCCATGATTATTTGACTAATTTTTAATAATAAATATTAATTATTATCCTATTCATATTTAAAAATGATTGTTATCAACAATTTAAGAACATTAAATTAATTCAAAAATCAAAGCATACTTTACATGATTCTAGTGCGCGCTTATAAATTATAGTTTCACAAGGCATGCATAGTGAAAAATTATTAACCAAAAAAACACTATTTTAGACCCCAATTACCACTAACAAGTAACTACCAACATAAATATATATATATATATATATATATATATTCTAGATCTTAGTATCAAACTGATAAATTACCTTGTAAAAGATTTCATAATTAAATTTCTGCTACCTGTACAGATTGTACTCCTTTGGTTGACTGTAATTATGTGACTGACTGTACTACTAGTCATCAAGTCTACAGTTTATGTCTTTGGCTACGTTAGATCAATTGGTAATTCTTTTGTGATTAAATAAAAAATTTTAGATTTAAGTTTTATTTACACTAAAAATAAAAATCAATTTTTATATATATCTGGTTATAAAAAAAAATTATTAATATAAAAATGATAGTTTGATACTATAAACTTCTCTTATCATATAAAAAAAGGTAAAAAAATAATAACTGTAGTTACCGGTAACACTCCGTTTGGGAGGAGGGAATGGAATGGAATGGAATGGAATAAAAGGAATATTTTTAGAATATTCTTCCCTCCTCTTGTTTGGGAGTTTTAACGGAGGGAATGGAATGTCCATTCCCTTGTTTGGGAGTTTAAGTGGGAGGGAATGGAATGGTTAGGAGGGAATGCTCATTCCTCCCTTTTCCCTCAAAATCTCAAATTTTTGTTCCCTTCAAAATTGGGAGGAATAGGAGGGAATGAATTTAGGTTTAATGAAATTTTTGTTAAAATTCCTAAAATACCCCTTTAATATCAGCCTTTTTTTTCTCATTCAGCCGTAAGAAAAATAAAGCTATAATTCTTGCACAATATTGTCCGTCCTCTACAAAGTGAAGCTACTGCCGCTGGTCTTTTTTTTTTTTTTTTTTTTTTTTGTCTGCTGCAATTTTCAAATATTGCTTAAACCAAGTATGTCTATCTTTTTCTTTTTCTTTTCGGTTGTTTGCTAGTCTTTTTTTTTTTTTTTTTTTTAATTTTTATGAACTGTTTGCTAGTAATTTATGAGAGTTATATATAGTGTTTTTGTACAGACCAAGATAGTTCCCTTTTCTATCCATCAATCTATGTTATAATTTATCAACGTCAATTCCCTTTCTGTCTAAACAAAATATATACATAATATATTTTATGCATTTGTTTACAACTTATTAAGATGTTAAAGCTAGTGTACAAGGATAGGTGTGTGGTTAAGAAAAAAACAAGAGTAAAAAAAATTTAAAATGAGAAGAAAATAAAATGAAAAGTATTTTAATTAAAATAATAGTAGTTTAGAACTTTAATAAGTTAGAGTAGATTATTTTTAATATAAATTTTTTTATGCCTGAGGCCTACATATTTTTGATAAAAAATCCAACTTATAAAGAGATGTTCTTTGGTTGTCCAGATCATGAGCGCAAATGTGTCTTATTGACACTGATGTCTAGGCCTAAAAATTAAAAAAGTGTGGGATTTTTTGGCCAACCTTAGTTTTGGAATGGATTATGTTATTTTGTTTTGTTTTGGCATGACTCATTACCGGAGTTTTTTTTTTTTTAAGATATTTATTTGCATTGTTAGACAATATTTATTTTGTTGAGAATAAATATGTGATGCGTGAATTGCTTTACAACATAGAAATATACATAACTTGTTTTTTAGCTACAATAATTTTTTTTTTCCTTAATGAAATTGGGAGATGGAGATGTATTAAATTATCAAATCCATTGTAAAGCATACCAACCAAAAAAGATCCAATCTAAAACTAGCAGCCCCTAAAAAAAATTTACAAATTGAAATAAAGAAATTGTACTATTGTTAATTTTTCATGACATTATCTTCATCTGTTAAATTATTGATTAGCGTGATACAATCTATTCACCTTGACAAAACAATATTGTAATTCAATAATCTAATACAAACCCAATTGTGGCTAACTAGTTTCACATCATCCACTAAATACTAAGCATTTCAAAGTAATTATAAGTTCTCATTGATTATTTTTTATGTTCTTTAAAATGAGGGGTATAATAGTAATGTTATTATAAAATGATTCCATTCCATTCCTTCCAATATCACTCCCAAACGGTGTTACTTACTTTCCATTCCATTCCATTCCTTTATTTTATAACATCCAAACAAGATTTTTAAATCACATTCCATTCCATTCCTTTCCCTACTAAATCCATTCCATTCTATTCCATTCCATTCCATTCCTTTAATGATCATTCCATTCCATTCCATTCCATTCCTTTATAAACTCCCAAACGGAGCCTAAAGCAATTTATGCAGCACATTCCAATCTTATCAAACTATCTATAATTATTAGTATGGCGCTGCCATCCTAATAAATTACCTTGTAATTAAAAATTTTTATACTTGAGATTGAAGGCTGAAGCTTCACTTTCTAGGAACACTATCGAATGCATGGAGGTGAATAAACTTTTATCATCACCCTTATTGAATTAAGCCATCGATTATGTTTTAATTTGATATTTAGGATTCTTCTAATTTTTACTAGATTAATAAGCCAACAGGGATCAAAAATCTTGTTAGCATTTCGTTGATTATATTATATGCTTGTCTGGGTCTTTAAGGTTTTGGCCCCACAAAGATTCACTTTTTTGTCAAATCTATTGAATATAGATTTTGTTTTTCATTCTTCTATTGTTTCTTTTCCCCATTTCACATCTATAATCATAGTTTGGTTGATATACAAATTTGAGTGTGAAGCTTTTGTGGCCAGTTTTGGTCCAGAGTAGATGGAAGATAAGGAGGGGGAAAAATTAAGAATCTTGCAAGAGTTTCATTTTTAGTTTTTGTGACATGGAGGATTATCATTTCTTTAACCCCATTTTATATATTAGTTGATGGTGTTTATCAAATCATATAGCTCAACTGAGTCTCTCATGTTAAAGCACTAATTTTTGCATTGCTAAACAAAAATCATTTTAGTTGTTATGCTAAAAAAGTTTAGTATTCTAAAAACTTGAATGTAAAAGGAACATATTAAATAACATAACTACAGATCTGATGTGTTCCGAGAAATGATTGTATGCAACCATTGCACCAGATATTTTCTTCTCCTTTTTCAATCTAATTAATTTTGACCCAAAAAATAGTGGGTACCTAAATTGGGTGGAGAAGAAAACAAAGACTCAACCCTGCTAAAGAAAGGTGTAGACTGGATAAAGCTGGTTCACAGTTCACACTTCATTTGACACGGATAAAGCAATCAGCCAATGACAATTGACTAAACACTGGTCTGAAGTTAAAGCTATGCTCTTCTCTGGAACTTGCATGGAAAGTTGGCTAGGCTTGACTACGACATTGAATTGTCGTTAAAGGTGTTGAGTTTTCCTAGGAGAAAATATCTAAGGGCTTTTCAAGAAAGCGCATGGAAATGGATTAACTTATTCACGAATACCCAAAAGCCATGCTTATTTGACTAATTTTTAATAATAAATACTAATTATTATCCTATTCACATTTAAAAATGATTGTTATCGACGGTTTAAGAATATTAAGGTTGCGTTGGTATTCAGTTTTTTTTTATTTAATTTATTTTTGTTACTATTTAATTTATTTTTTGTAACTATTTATTGATCTTATTGTACTTTTTGGTACAATTCATGGATCATACGGTATATTTTGGTTACCTTTTAACTTTATTTACAGTATTTTTAGTAAAAAAATTACAGTTTCAGTTATTCCCAAACAGACGCTAAATTAATTGAAAAATCAAAGCATACTTTACATGATTTTAGTGTGCACTTATAAGCTATAGTTTTACAAGGCATACATAGTGAAAAATTATTACGAAAAAACACTAGATTAGATCCCAATTACCACTATTTACCAATTACCTCTCAAAGGAAAAAAGAAAGGTTGTAAAGGACAAAAGGAATTGGGAAGAAGGGACTCAATATCGTACCGGAGGTCATTTTAGTTTGGTAAAAAAATGAAATATTTCGGTACTAATTAATACCAATGTATCATTTCGGAATTATCGCTAATTTTATATAATAAAGGAGAGCACGCACTATGCTACTGAATTATCATGATTGCTTACTCTTGCTTAACCAAAAATCGCTGAATTCCACTCACAATTTTTAATGAGACAAAAATTTCCCTCTCTTTCATATTGTATCTCACACCAATTTCTCACTTTTTCAATATTTTTCATTTCACTTTGCATCACTACTTTACCAACTTAAAAATTAAAAAATAAAGGGAAATGTTAACAGATTCTCTAAGGATATTGGTTAGTGAATCATTTTAGGAAAGTTTTTATAAGAAAAGAAAAAATATTTTGACAACTTTTTCTATTTCTCATAAAAGTGGTGTCAAACCTTTCCTAAAATAGTTTGTTAACAATTACCCTAAGGATATCCCTTACATGACCTAAAAATAAAAAATAAAACAATAGAAAATACTTGGGAAGGATTTAGGAAAGACTAATCATTATATTTACTAAAATATTCTAAATTATTCAGCAACACATGCAATACTCGAGAAATATAACATAATATATATATATATATATATTTAATTTGAAATTTGATAATTATAGTAGTTATTAATAGACATTTATTATGATTATGTTTGCAAGTGCAGGGAACATATATAATAATAATGACTTGTAAATTGTGAGGTCTTACAAGTTTATGTGGCATAATAATATTATAAAGTTAATCAAAAGTCAAGCAACTTCCATTTATATATTTTGTAGATAGACTATAGATAATATACAATTATTACAAAATTATAGTTTTTTTAATATCCAAATTTTATTATATAATATATAATTTTAGGAGATGGGTTCAAGTTACACCAAGTATAACTCTAAAGAATTACACATTTTTTAAACTATTGGATTTAAACAGATCCAATGGTAAAAAAAAAAACCTCATTAATACTAATATTCTAATTGATCTCATTTATTATCTATTATTTATGACATTCAATACATATTTCTCTCTTTCTCCTCCCTTATTTATTTATTTATTGTCCCAATTCCCAATTCAATGAAGTAGACATAAACTAGTTATAGTCAGTTTGATGTTTGCTCAATGTCTATATTATAATATTTATATAATTTGAATTACCACAATATTATAATCCATACTATATAGACATTTCTTTTTGAGCTCCATACTATATAGACGTCCATATTCGAAATTTGCTCAATGTCTATATTATAATATTAATATAATTTGAAGCAGACATTCCATAACCACAAACAAACCAAAATTTGAATTACCATGATGATAAGCCCCAAAGACAAAATCGACAAAGACCGTGATTGGAAAATAAACCTCCATTGTCCCCTAATCGTCGAGCGTGATTTCCTGGTCTCCTCGACATAGTGAAATACTTCTTCTTTTTTTCTTTCTAATTTATAAAAACAAAAACAAAAACAGAAAAACACGAATCTCCAACGTGGCTAAAGAGAGTGCATTGTTTAGTGAGAGAATAAGATCTGAATTCGGAAAATATCTCTGGTGAGAATTGTAATTGGGTCTGTATTATTGTAAACACTGAATAGTGTGTGTGGGTAATGAAACTTTTGGTGTCGGTTGTGGAAATCCAATGGAATTGTGGTAAGTTTGTTAAAAAAAGTAAGGATAGAGAGAGAGGAATTATTGGGTGATGAAAGCTGAAAGATTTGAGTTTTTGAGTCAAGTCACTGTCTCTCATGGAGGTGGAACAATGGTGGAGGAGAAAGAGATAGAGAGAAACGTAAAGAGTCAAATATAATAATTAGCATTAATAAGAGTGTTTTTTTGATCATTGGATTTAACTTAAATCCAATAGTTTAAAAAATGTGTAATTCTAAAGAATTATACCAGGTGTAACTTGAACTCATTTATAATTTTAGTTATTTTTTATTTATTTTTTATAAATTTAGTTCAGTTCTCACATATCCTTATACAAGATTATACAAGACTATTTTTTTTCCCTAGACCCATTTAAATATTTCTTTTTATCAATTTTCTCTTTCTAGTTTATTTATTCTTTAATGAGTAGGATAATTAATTTCATTCTAAGATTAAGAAAAAGTTGGTACCACCACCAGTTCATCACACTTAGAAAGAACAGTACAACACTCTCAAACATTTTTTTTTTCCCCTTTATAGCATTGATGGGAACTTTTTTTTTTTTTAATGTAAACGGTAGAAAGAGTTTATAAGCTGTATGAAAATGTACATAATATATTAATTAGGTAAAAATATCATTTTAGCTACTAAAGTTTGGGGTTATTGTCATTTTTTTTTATGAGGGTTATTATCAATTTAAATCAGTTTTTCTTAATGAGTTGATGGTAAAGGTTAATTTGCTATAAATTGTAAATAATATAAACTAAATTGATAATAATATATATATATATATATATATATGTTGAGAGAGAGAGAGTAAAGGTACATGAAACTGCTTGGAAGGACTCTCACAGTACAAATGTTCCCTCTCACAGTACAAATGTTCCCTACCAACAAAGCAAAGAGTATTTTCCAATAGCTCTTCTTTTTATAACCCGGTCAATCGGTCATCATGCTCGTTGGCCCGCATGCACGAAAGTCCCTAATTCTAAGCCTAGTTCACACTGCAGTTTCCAGGATGCCGTGCTGCGTTCTAAGCCAAGTGCAAGCCTTCGATTTCTATATTTGTTTTTTTCTAAAGAAAATAGCACTAATATAAAAAGTAGAGATATAATAAAATGTGACAATATTTTTACAATATTATTTATTTTTAGTTGTAATCAATCTTAGTCTAATAAAATATTTAAAGGTGTTTAATAGAAAATTTTGGGTAATATTATTTGAGTGTTTTTGATATATATATAGAGAAAAAATATGTAAAAATATGTAAAATATTATTTAAAATACTCAAAAACATATTCAAAATGGGCTACCAAACAAACCTTAATACCTCAACTGTTTTGAAACTTTCGTGATAATTTTTTGTGTCTTAATTCAGTTGTAATTTTCATTTTGTAAATTTCCTTGTATAGACACGCATCCCACTCTACCCTTTACTTTTATTTATATTTTTACTTTTTTTTTTTTTCTCAACCACACGTTTCCTTTCACCCTTATCTTATCTTCTTCCACCTTTATATATTCTCCCATCCTTATCTTCTTTCTCTGCTTCTCATCTTCTTTCCGCATCTCATTTTCTCTAATAGAGCTACCTTTACGTTCCTTGCCCTAGGGCATTCTCCTTACAGAAAGTAAGATCTCATAAAGCTCTGATAACTCTCTTTCCAGGTTTCCATTTTCTTTGTTCTGCAACTTCCTTTGTAACTTTTCCACAAAAAAGCTTATTACTAAGTTTCCAATGGCTTCCACTAGCTCCGAAACACCCTCTTTACCTGGTTGGGACTACGATGTTTTTCTCAGTTTTCGGGGTGAGGACACCCGCCATAGCTTTACAGACCATTTATACGAGGCATTTAGATTGAAAGGCATTGAAGCCTTTAGAGATGACGAAAGACTCCCACTAGGACAAGAAATTGCTTCTGAGCTCATACAAGCAATAGAAAATTCCCAGTATGCAATCGTTGTTTTCTCAGAAAAATATGCCGATTCTAGGTGGTGCTTGGATGAACTTGCTAAAATTGTTGAATGCAAAAAAAATAAGGGACTTAAAGTGGTGCCCGTCTTTTACCACGTAGATCCCTCCGACGTACGGAAGCAGACTGGGCCGTTTGAAGAAGCCTTTGACGAACATCAAAGAAATGACAGAATCGACAGGGAGAAGATCCAGAAATGGAAGGATGCTATGAGAGAAGTGGGGAATTTATCCGGCAGGCATTTACTGCCACATCAAGGGTAAGATCGTGGTTTTTTTTAGTAGCATTTTTTACTCTGTTACACACGTTTAAAGCATGTGCATCTTGTATAAAAAGTTATTTCTATTTTAGTACAAAAATCTTCTTTTTCTACCTTACTTACTCACTTTTTAAAATATCCTACTTGAAATTATCTATTACAAAACATTTCATATTAATTTTTCTTGATATTTTACAATTTTTTTCTATTTCTTTTGAATTCAAAAACTAATATTCTCCATTTTCTTTCAAATGCAAAATAAATAATGCCAATATAAATTTACGTAGTAACTATAATGACTATGTATTTTTATATGATTTTACATTACTTGACATATGTTCTGTATGTTTTGATAATGATAATTTTTAAATAATGTGTCATTTTTGAAAAAGAATTTTTTATAATATTATTTTATTTTTTTATGTTCAGTAGCAATATTAAATGAACTAAAAAAAATTCTAACTTTCTTTATTTTGTTTCTTGTTTTTCAAAAATATTTAGTAAAAACCATCTCTAAAAATAAGCTATAATTTCTCATCCATTAACTTTTTTTTTTTGATGCTACAAAATATTAAAAAACACACCAAACTATATTTACACGTTTTCTATAGAAAGAAATAAAGCAAGCAGCAGACGAATTTTGGGCTGGATTAATTAAAATGTAGTACTTTTTTTTATTATACAAGCAACTATAACTGTGACCGGAAGTCATTTCAACCAAAATCGTACTCTTTCAAGCGTGTGTAAATGTGTATTAGAACTTTTATTCTTTTTTATTATTTTACTTTATCTGCAATTTGTGTCTCTTGTACCACCCATTCAAAAAAGCTGTCTCATTTAGAAAACTTTTTTTTTTTTTTTTAATTTTTGAAATGGTACAAAACTTTAAACATAAAGAATGAAAAAATATATAATAAAAGATATAATAAAAGTAAAACTAGGTGAACACAAAGATATATATAAATATAAAGAATAAAAATATATATATATAATAAAAGTAAGACTAGGTGAATACTCTATATGTTTTCATGGAGTTTTAGTATTCGGCCCAAATTCATCTGGGCCCCCTAGTATGATCCTGAGCCCAAACATATAACAAAAATTAGTCCAACGAACGAGAAAGTTAAACCCAAACAACAACAAAAATATAGATCTCTAGCCCATTTTTAGCCCTGCAAAAACATGATTTTTTGCTGGTTTCATATTTTAAATAGTAAATGACAAAATTTGAAGTACAGATTATGATGAGCTTTTTTTTTTTTTTTTTTTTTTTTTTGGGAGAAGAGAATATGATGAGCTTAAAGTCTTAAACTTGTCACATTAAAAAAATACCAAAAAAAAAAAAAAAATTTAAATGGTGGGAAGTGAGGGGGAAAAAAGATACTTAATTACATTTGAAAAATAGTGAAGAAGTTAATGAAATTTTTTAAAAATAATAATATAATTAGGCAAACTAAAATTTTAATAAAAAAGGTGCTTCAAATCAATTAAAATTTAGCAAATTGCAGTTCAATCGATTGAAGGTCTCTCTCAATCAGTTGAGCTATTCAGTTTTTGAATACTTCTGCCGCTTCTTGAATCTTGACTTATATCAACTTAAGCAATGTTTAAACCACTTCAAAGACACTAAGATCTTATTCTAGACTAGTTTTTCTTCTCAGTTTTCCAATATACAACATATTTAGAACCTAAACATTTAAGACTAAATGTTTAGAACCTAACAATTCTAATTCAAGATAAATTCATGAAGAAGTGAAATTTCTTTAGGATCTAACCATGAAAAGAGTTATTTAAAGCAAGTATAACATAAATCAAATTTCTACAATAATACAATAAATAAAATAGTCCTATAGATCTTAACATAAATAAATGCTATGTATAAATTGCTCACATTATATAAATAGCAAAGAATAAACTCAACATCACAAATAAGACATTTAAGTTGTCATGTCCTGTGTATTGTCCCAGCAGGAAGGGTCACACTTATATGGGTTCATCAATGAATATGGAGATTTATCAAGTATGACTTTTTCTTCCTTTTTTGAGAAGAAGACAAATGGACTTCATTAATCAAACAAGGCTAAATTGCCTAAAGTACATGAGTAATGTCTTGTGGCACATCTTCCATCTAGAGCAGGAAAGTAGGACTTACATGTTGGATTTATAGAAACCTCAAAAGGAATGAGTGTTATTTATATAAATGTTGTTGGGATGAGTGTCATCTCAATAAATCTCAAGGAATGTTGGTTTAATTAACCCTAATTTTAAGTATTATAATATATGATTTGATGTGATTTTGACATCAGCTTATATAATTATAGCTAATTTTAATGTGAATGTTTTGGTGACAATAACTAAATGACCGATAGTTATATAATTCTAAAACTCTCATATATTGTACCAAATATATTGTAATTTTGCATGGAATAATATTCTTAGGCAGGCATAAGTCAATTTTTGTTATTTGTAGTTCATAGTAACTAATTAAGGGCGACAATTGAAACAATTAAAACAGTTAATGATTTGATGTACAATACAAATAAAACAAAGAGAAAGATTCCACTGTTTAATGGTCAACAAGGCTATTTAGTCGGTTCTTTTATTTTTTATATTTTATTATAATGATTTTTTTGATAGATTTAGTAGACTTATTAAGGAAAATGCTAAGAATACAATAAATCTCACAACTATTGCCACAATTTGTCACATGATAGCCTGTGGACGGTGGAGGTCAAATGGTGGGTCCACACCTCCACCACTTATAACTCATCACATGGCAAATTGCAACAAAAGTTGTAAAAAAGAAATTTGTCCCTAACATTGCTCGACTTATTAATGACCATTACTATCGTAAGCAATGGGATTGGATGATGACATTGAATTTCCTCATTTCTAAATATTCTGCAGCTGCTCGTTTTCCCTCCCGTTCATAGATTTTCGTCTTCTTCCTTACTCCCTGTAAATTAAAGCTCTAGTTTGGAAGGCCAAGATCTTGGGAAGTAGGGAAACGTTTCATATGAAATTACACATAAAGAGGTATAAAACATGTTAAAGATTGAAGATGTAAAATCTAGGAAATTTCAACCACAATTATTTATGAAAATTAAGAAAGGAATCAAGGAACAGTTCATAATTGTATTGCTAAAATTGAACGATGGTAAGTTGGTAACCCAATATCTATATGGGTAGTTAAAAAAACTTATATGGGTAGCTCTTTGGATGTTGGCTCGAAGCGTTTAATTACATTATTATAAAAAATAATATAAAAAAGAAGCATTCGATTACATCTATTTGTCCCAATTTCAGTTTTAACAAACTAAACTTAATGCCATATATCTACTAAATTTATATTATGGATATATCCTGCACTGGTAGATTCAGATTCACAGCTTATTATTCTCTCTTTTTTGTAGGTTTGAGGCAAAATGTATCAAAGTCATTGTGAATGAGATATCAAATAAATTGAGGAATACAGTCTCAGAAGATACTGTTGGACTAGTAGGAACTAAAACCCGAGTTGAGAAATTGAAGTCACACTTAGCTATGGAGTCTAATGATGTTCGCTTTATAGGAATTTGGGGGACAGGAGGAATGGGTAAGACAACTCTTGCTAGAGTTGTTTATGATATGATTTCCAATAAATTTCAAGCTTGCTGTTTTATTGCTGGGGCAAAATTTGAAAAATATGGTTTAGATGAGATACAACAAATACTTTTGAGGGAACTTTTGAATGATAGAGATTTGAAGATACACGATGATCATGAGAGAGTTCGCATGATTAAAAGTAGGTTACGTAACAAAAAGATTCTTCTTGTTCTTGATGATGTAACTGAATTAGACCAATTGAAGAAGTTAGCTGGGGAGAAATGTTGGTTTGGTTCAGGTAGTAGAGTTATGATAACAACAAGAGATAAGCATTTGTTGGACTTGCATGAAGTAAATAAAAATGAAATTTATGAGGCTGAAGTCTTGAATCATGAGGAAGCTCTTCAACTTTTTAGTTTGAAAGCTTTGAAAATGGACCATCCACCTGAAGATTATGGAAAGCTATCTCAAGCTTTTGTAGATTATTGTAAGGGGCTTCCTTTGGCCCTTGAAGTTTTGGGTTCTTCCTTGTACTATAGAAGCATTGGTGAATGGACAAGTAAATGGGAAAACCTCACCGAACTTGGTGAAAGAACAATTTTCAATGTGCTTCAAATAAGTTTTGATGGACTAGATCATACAGAGAAGGAAATTTTCTTACATATCGCATGCTTTTTTAATCACATGAATCAAGATGATGTCATAAAATTTCTAGGCTATCTTGGGCCATGTCCTAGATTTGGATTGGCAGTTCTTAGGGATAAGTCTCTCATTAAATTGCATGAAAATCAATTGTGGATGCATGATTTGCTACAAGATATGGGCCGACATATAGTTTGTGACTGCCAAGACCCTGGGAAACGTAGTAGATTGTGGGTATTTAAAGATATCGACAATGTGCTGACAGAAAATACGGTAAGGGTTTATTGAAAGAAACTAAGCATATATCTTATTATATTATTCAACATAATTTTTTTTTTATAAATAATAATGGAGTTTAAATTATATTAGTCTAGTAATTATACATTTTATACTAATCCCTCTTGTTTTTATTATTAGGGAACAGAGAAAATTAAATGCATAGTACTAGAGATGCATGAACCAAAAAATGTAGATTGGAGTCCTGAGGCCTTTTCAAAGATGCGAAATCTACAATTGCTTAAAATTTGTGGTGTTCAACTTATGCGTGATCTCAAACATCTTCCTACTAGCTTAATAATTCTTGATTGGAGAGGGTACCCTTCAAAATCGTTGACATCAAGTTCCCAATCAAAGGTAATTTAGGTACCCTTATACTACTTTTTTTATAATAAGTTTGTTTGTAGAAGCTAATTGTTTTACTCTTTTTTTTTTTTTTTTTTAAACAGAGTTTTGAGAATTTGAAATTCATGAATCTGAGTGAATCTCTAAAACTTATTGAAGCCCCAGACATCATTGAAGTCCCAAATCTTGAGAGTTTGGTTCTTAAAAGTTGTATAAATTTATGTAGGATTGACCCATCAATTGGAATTCATAAAAGGCTTACAATTCTTGATTTACAAAGGTGCGAGAACCTCACGAGTCTTCCAAGCAAGTTTGAAATAGAGTGTCTTACGAAACTTAATCTTAATGAGTGCTCAAAAATAACAGAAATTCCAGAATTCGGGAGAAACATGAAAAGTGTACGCATCATTTATTTAGGTTCTACTGCAATTAAGACACTACCCACGTCAATTGAGCATTTGACTAACCTTGTTGAGTTGAATGTAAATAGTTGCAAAAATCTTGTGCATTTACCTGATACCATTTTTAATTTAAAGTTGGTTAGAGAAATCTGTCTCCAGTATTGCCCAAAACTGGATAGACTGCCAGAGAACCTAGGGAATGCCGAAAGTCTAGAGAAGTTGGATTTGTGGGAAACTGCTATAAGAGAGGTCCCTTCTTCCATTGGTCTCTTAAAACATCTTCATTCCCTAACATTGACTGAATGTAAGGGGTTATCAATGCCAACAAGTCCTCATCCCATCGACTTGCTATTCTCTTTATCAATGCCAATAAGTCCTCATCCCATCGACTTGCTATTCTCTTCTCTATCTCTAGCACCTGCGTCTCCTTTGACCCACTTGCTTTTAGGTGACTGCAACCTCAAGGCAATCCCTAATGATATTGGTTCCTTAGTCTCTTTAGAATGGTTGGTTCTAGATGGAAATGATTTTGATTGCCTTCCGGAAAGCATCATTCACCTTTCGAAATTGAAATGGATGCACTTGAATAATTGCACAAGTCTTCGATCATTGCCAAAGCTTCCATTGAATATTGAACTCGTTGAGGCAAAAGGTTGTATCTCACTGGAAATGTTACCAGATCCATTAAAACCAAGCGATTCATTGGAACCATCTCTCGATCTTGAAAATTGCTTTAAATTGGTTGACAATCAAAGCTGCAGAGACTGGTTTATCTCAGGGATAAAAAAGTCCCTCAAGCTCTCTCCCTCTCTCCCTCTCTCAGTCCTAAAAGAGTCATATAACATTGTTTTTCCTGGAAGTGAAATTCCTGAGTGGTTTAGCCACCAAAACATGGGGAAAGAAGTGAAAATAAAACTACCTTCTTATTTGTGTAAGAACGTGGGAATTGCTATTTGCGTTGTGTGCCCCACGCTTGACTATTCGTTGACAGCCAATGGAAAAGAAATTTCTTTTGAAAGTGGCACAGTTGTTCAGGTTTCAGCAGATCACCTTCGGCTAGTCTATGTGACTCCTCAATTCTTGGACGAGGAATCAAATAAATTATTGAGGGAAGGTGAGTCAGGTGACGTGAATGGATTCAGTCAGATTATAATTAAAATTGAAACCCATTATTCAAGCGTGAAGGTAAAAAAATGGGGGTTCCATATGATATACAAGAAAGACATAGAAGATCTTGACATGGATGTTCTCCATCATAATTTCGACAGTTTGTCAGTGGAAGTGGAACGAAGCTCTGATTACAATATGGCTGGACCCAGTGGAGAAGGAAGCTCTGATTGTGAGGAGTCAAGTGGGTACGAGGGCTGCGATTGGCAGTAATCTAGTGAAAGTGACCTTGATTATTAGTCAACATTTTTCTCCAGTAAGTCACTGTCTTTCCTCTTAATTCAAGTTCTGTTGGTTTCTGCATTTTCTTTTTCTTTTACTATACATTTATTAATGGATTGCCCACCACATGTTTGACTAGAGTTGTAAATGAGACTCCTAACGATCTGACAACAAAGAACGGCAAGAAAATGCTTTTGTTGGTGTTTTAAAAGCATGCTTTTAATGTGATTAAAAGTGAGTAAACATCAAAACTGGAAGTTGCTGCCAAATCTCATCTTAAATTGACATATCTTTTTCCTTTGCATTTTCTTAGCTAGACTTTTTTTTTCCCTATTCTATTTTTTCCTCCCCAGGCATTTAGGAGCTTAACAGAATATATATAATGTCAAGTTTGAATGGAAAGGGTGCTGAAGCCTATCACATGTATTGCCTCCATCTGCAATATAATTACCTCATTTATCTGTGATATTAATACTTTAAAACTCATTTTATAATTGCTCTTTAATTATGGAAGTGTTTGACTTATGATTATTGTTCTTTGGCTCTTGATATTCTTGAAATTTTCCAGGTTTTTTCAGATCATGACCAAGGTCAACCACCCATGCCCATTTCACATGTTCATCTTTATAGTAATTAGACCCAAGCAGGCAAGCAAGTATTTAACAAGATTGAAAATGGGAGAAGGTAGTATGCTTAGTTTTGTAAACCCCACTTTACTTGTTATTGTCGTTTTGATGCATTACACCTACAATTTAAGTTTTGTCACATTTTCTTCATTGTTTTGCCATTTTAGCCTGATTTATTACATCTCATAGTAAATTGATAATATACCTTTATAGACATCCTAGTATATACATACGGTTCCAATTTTTTTGCATGTCAATAAAGGGGTGTCTTATGAAACTGTTTAGTTTCTATAAATGTCGTGGCAGATGTGCTACTCAAAGATACTTTTAGCCCGGGTGGAATTCTGGATACATTTGAAAACTCTATAGCCAAAATGATTCTGAGAGAATTTTACAAATTCATGTTTGTGTTACTAACAAGCTCATAAGGTCTCATTTTAAATCTGGTGCTTATTTGGTTGAAAAGGATACTGGCTGTTGCTTAGCAGAAATCGTAGAAACCATGCCAGCAGGTCCTTTTTTGATCTCACTAGCACAACCATAAGTGAAGACCTTGAGCATTGGAGCCATTTTGTAGGTTACAATCACCTTCTAAAATTATTGTCATTTTTTGGAGGATTTTATTGAATTTTCTTCTTGTGAGGGCAGAATTGAGAAGACTTGTGAGGACTTTTTTCCTGTGTGTCAAAGATGCAGAAACCTTAGACCTTATTTTTTTCCCTTGTCATCTAGAGAAATCTAGTTTGGTCTGATCTGTCCATTAGAACTAATTTCATTCAGCCTTACTTGATTCAGGCATGGATGAAGAGAAATCAGGGCAATTTAGAGAACTTAAAGTATTTCTCGTTGTCTTTTGTCTCTATCTTATGGTATATTTGGACTTATAGGAACAAGGCAACCGTGAAGAAAGAGCCTTTCTCTGCCACTAATGTGGCCATGTTTTTTAAAAGTTTGTTTGATTTCAATGTGCAGGGTAACTAACAGTTCAAAAAACAAAGAAAAGCCTCAACAACAACAAGAAAAGCAAATCTAGACCTTTAGAGAGGGTTCAACTGCAACCAATCCTGTTGGAGGAGAGCTGCAAGGGTAGGGGATGGAAATAGCGGGGATTTAATTTCTTTTTTAAAAATAGAGAATATGCATGTCCATAGCTGCTTGTGAGGAGTCAAGTGAGTGATTAGTGACCTGAGATTTTTTCACTGGAAGGAATTTTGTGAAGTGACCCAGAAGGTTGATCAACGCTTTTCTCTCTATCGCCTGTAAGTCACCATCCTTCTTAATTTGAGTTTTGTTGGTTGATGCATTATTGCTTTCCCTTTCCTTTGGCATATACTTGTACTCTTTTGGGTTAATTTTACCTTCAAAAAAGTTTCTTGCTAGCTGTACCTTAGTTAATTATTAGCACTTATTCAAACTCCCTTCTAGTTTGTTTAATCAAAAAACACAAAGCAATACTCCTAGCTGATTTGATACACATATAAAAAACAGAGTCTTATGAAATAAACAATGATTAGGGTCATCTTGGTTTAGTGATTGTGTTACTTGTTTGTGCTGGTTGCCCCCTTGATGTTGGATCATTGGACTATTTCATGAGGTGAATCTGTCACATGGCCAAGAGACAAAAAGATAAGTGCAGTCCGTTGTATGCTTTTTAATTTCTCTTGTCATTGTTTTGAAATTTTTCAAGGTGCAAAAACAATATATGCATGCCACTGCAAACATTACAATCAAAATTATTTTTTATCTCATTACATATTATATATGTGAAGTCATGCATAGATTGCAGTCAGAATGATTAGTATAGCTAGGGGTAGCATCTAGCTTCCTCCCTAGTTGAAAGTTCTCTAAAGTTGTGTACTAACCTTCAACCAAAGAAAATGCTTCTTTTTTTTTTTTCTTTTTTCTTTTTTCTGTTTAAGAGAACAGCTGCGTTTTCTGTTCTAGTTCTTGTTCCTTTTATTTTTGATTTGCTCCGAAAATTCTTATCAATTTAAAGTATGACAACAGTTATATAACTTTTCCCCACTCCACTTGCTATTTAGCTAAGATAGTCAGGATTCCAAATCTAAAATGTACAAACTTTACAATCAAATGTAGTTATAAAATTTAAAATCTTTAGCAATGAGGAACTTGATAATAACTTTTATGAGGAATTAATTTGGATATTTAAAATATCTGTAAAGAACAAATCATTAAAACAAGTTCTTGATACATCCAAATATCAACATTATTGACAATTGATCGTATCGGAATAATTAGTCTTCCTAGAGGTTGTGTCTAGCTTCCTCCCTTGTTGAAAGTTTTTTAGGGTTGTTTACTAACTTGAAACCAAAGCAGATGCTCTTTTTCTGATTAAGAGAATAAGTGAATAACTGATTTTTCTATTCATTTCTTTTTATTTTTTGCTTTGCTTTTCTCTGAATTTTTATTATTTAAAAGTACGACAACAATCATAAAGTTACTAAAATGACTTGTATTAGCATGTTTGAGGACATTGTTATTGCAATTCTCATAATGCAACAATCTTTAGAATCAAATCATGGTTAGTGACAGTTCAAAATTTTCAACCATGAGGAGCTTGACCATAACTTACCTTAATGGGGATTTAATTTTGATATGCAAAATTTCTTCAATGACCAAGTCATTACCATGTTCTTGATATATCCAAATATTGTCATGTTGTTGACAATTGATCAGTTCATTGATCAACAGTGAAAGGTCTGCATCAGCAGCAGTAATATTCTTGGTGAACTGCTTAAACTATCAGCATTGGGAACCTAAGCTTGTACCTATATATTAATAGATTTGCCATCACCAACTAATTGAGAAGCTCTCACAGGAGACAATCTTCAAAGTTAAAAGCATTTAGTCCAATTTTATGTGTCACCAAAAAAATGTTGTGAATGACTGCATATTACTCAATTGTTAGACCTGTCTTGTCAGATCTGTGATTTACCACAAGAGAAGCGCGTTTGGATCTATTACTAAATGACCTTAGCCATCTGATGCCTTTATTCAATGTTGGGAAATCATCAAAGACTTCATCTTCCCATGTAATGCTTGTGAAGAAGAATTGGTGAGACCTTTATAATATTTGAATTTCATTTTTAAAGTGTCATATCTTTCTTCCTTTGATTTCTTATTTAGATATTTCTTTTGTTCATTCTTTCTTCTCCTTCCTCTTTTACTTCAGAGATTTAGGAGTTTAATAGGTGCCCTATGACATATCTTTTTTCTATTGTGCTTTCTTATATATATAATTTAGTAGACAGGTACTACCACATGTAAATGCCCCGTTACTTTTTAATAGTAATTGTTTAAAACTCTTTTTATACCTAGTACTGCTCTTTAATTGTTTAAGTTTTTACCAAATAAATTTTGTGCTATTTCCTCTTGATGTTCTTGAAGTTTTCTAACTTTTATACCTTTAACTCTAAATGAAATTATTGACTGAAATTTTTACTTACCTATATCAGATCATGAGCAGGGCAAAACTGTTCATGCTTATTTCACAGGATAAAACAAACCAGAAGACTTGATCTCCATAGGTAACTTAGCTTGGCTACCCTATCAAAGTGACTCAACTAGAATTAGAATCAAAGGATAACGGAAGTTAAACCTGAGCCTACAACAAACTTAGCCATAAATTACTAACCTAATTCTCTGGTGCATATTCAATCAGGCAAGCAACTGTGCAGAAAAGGTTGAAAAATAGAGAAGCTATCCTGCTTTGATTGGTAAGCCCTGCTCTAATTGTTATCGTTGTTTTGATGCGTTACATCCAGAATATAAGTTTTCATATTTTTCTGCTTGGTTTTGTCTTTTTAGCCTGATGTATTGTATTTTGTAGTGGAAAAATCCTACAGTTTTATTTTGATGTGTTTTGTCTAGAATTTAAGTTTAGTCATGTATGTGTGTGTCAATCTTTTTCAATAATAAAAAAATATTATTTTGCTAGGTTATAAAAACCTTACTTTAGTAATCCCTCAATCAAGTCAAAATAAGCTACTAGTATTAATAGGTATTTAAACTTATCTTTACACTTTGGCTTGAAAACAGGACCTGATTAGAGAGCTGTACTCTCCAGAAGTAGCTGCTCAAATTTTAGCTATCTCAAGCTGTGGAGTTACTGATAAGCTGCTATGGCCTCATACAACACACCATAGTGAGTGAAACCAAGTGTCTTATGCAGTGAGGAAGACAATTTCGATTGTTCATTCCTGAAGCAAGTCTTGCTTGGGCTGTATAACCTCAACACAGTGATGTTTGAGGGTGCAAAAAAGTGTACTTATCATGTGTTAATGCTCAGTAAGGCTTTGTTTTGTAGGTATGCACAAGCCTATGATGCACAACATGTTGATTAGAGTAACTACTGGAGAGTTCCAAGGGGAGTGTGTCCAGTTGTGGAGGGATGGCAAGTGTTGCTGACAGTTGAGGGGCACTGGCAGAGCAGATGCAAATGGGGTTGTTTTGCCTATGTAGCTAAATCATGGGCTGGCAGATAATTTTTCACCCTGTTCCAGTAATGCCGTATGCAAAAAAGTGAAAGCTTACTGTTTGAGAAGCATATTTTCCAGGCTTGTTCTGGTTAGTGGAAGATTGGAGGACCTGTGGAAAAGAAGAAGGTTCCTTGGCAACTTGGTGCGTTGATTGAAGAACACAAGTGCAAGGAAGTTGGAGAATGCCAGTGGTGTACATTTGCTGTGTACAGGAGTCACTAATGAGGTTAGATTCCTGGTTAATTTTGCTTGTAACTCTTTTATGAACATTTTTTGGGCTTGTAACTCTATTAAAAGAGAGTTAACTTTAGCAGTCTGGATAATATATAGCCAATTTGTTTCAATAGTAGGACTTTAGAGTTACTTTCAGCAAAAATTGTTCATGTTTAGTTGATATTCTCCACATGTTAATAGATAGTCAAAATTGCCAATGAGCTGGGTAGCTCAAATGGTATTTTCTACCCCCCCAAATTTTATACCAACAGGTAATGCTAATGAGCCTGAGAGTTGGCTTGGAATGTCAATCAACATGGCTAGTCAAATTTGGATAGCATTAGTAAATTACCGTTTCTCCCAAAAGTTTAAACTGTTAAAAAATTGTGAATCTAATCATTTAACCATAATTTAACACTTCCCCTCACATGCAAGCTTAAATCCCTTCCTAAAAAGTAGGGCCTAACTTGTGGGGTTTTTAACATTTTAAATTAAAGATAGAGTAGAGACAGGATTGAACTAAGGATTTCGTGCTCTTATTCCATGGTTAATTACATATTCACCCAAAAACATAATAATTACTTAATTAGTAATTTATCAAACATTTACAGGAGAAAAATGTTCGTATAGTTGCAAGTTGCAACTCAAGAGATATCTATAGCAAAGTAGAAAATTACTAGATTATAAACGAATCTAGCTAAGGAAGAAGCATTGCCTTGCAGGCTTGCATTTAAAGCAGATAAAAAATAAGCTCACATTTCTCTCAGCATCTTCATCGTACATTTTGTCATAGTGAAAGGTCTGAACTATGTACAAAAGGGCAAAGATTAATAGCAACATCACTCAAAGAGATCAAAAATTAACAAACAATGTTGTTATGTATAATCTTATCTGGTGACATTTTTACTTTTACCTCATATAAATGTAAATGTTTTGCTCTAAAATATGAAAAATCAACAAACTATTCAATGAAAAGAAATGGAACCAATGAAGTCCATCATGAGAAGGCATGAAATAGATTAAGTTACTATTACTAGATTTATTGGACACCCTTTCATTAATTGGCATGTTCAGTTTTTTAAAGAACAATGACGTTATTTGTAGAGTGATCCCATTATTCATTTTAAAGAGACATAGTTGTTAGTTTGAAAGGGTAAAGATTCTTCAGTTGATGTCAAAGCAGCTCTAATATCAATGATTTTGATGTCGATTACAAACTTTGCTTGCTCCTAGCTCTTACTTTTTTTTTTTCCCCCAAAATACTTTACTATCTTCATTTTCAGTTTTTAACTAAGTCAACCTATCAGTTTCAAATGTATGATTAAAGAAAACTAAAGTAATATGACCTGCTTGAACACTTTCTTCAGCTACTTTACACTGCTAATACTAAATTAATTAGTGGATGTATTAGTCATAAAGTTTTCAGATTCTACTAAAGCATTTATGCGTGATACATCATGATGGAACCTTGATTGTGAATAGATAGAAAGAAAGCCATACAAATAAAAATAAGTTTATAGCTTTTCAAAAAAGTAAAACGAGTAGGACTTTATATAGCTGGGCACTAGGAAATTACACAAAATGTGTAGGAGTAATTGTCATCAAATTTGCACTACATTACTAATCCCAAAAAATGAAAAAAAAAAAAAAAAAGGTTTTCATAAAAGCATGATAAAGCATATTCATCCCATCACCACCAACACCAGCAAAAGATTTTGATTCATTAGAATCTACTCATGCATGTGTCTTACTCTCTCACATGTTTGAAAATAGTTTTGCCCCATTAGTTAATCTTTCTGAAAAATGGGTCAATGCAAGGTCAACACAAAAATTTACACTTTGACTTGGAACACAGGACCTGATTAGGGAGCTATACTCTCCTGAAGTAGTGTAGTGGTTGCTCAAATTTTAGCCACCCCTCTCTCAAGGTGAGGAGCTACTAATAAACATATATCGCCTCAATGTAACACGTGTTGATATCAAAATTAAGCTACTGTTGAAAGTGGGGGAATTCAGGTAATGGATTCTCATTGGAGGGTCATAGCTCTTAGATGGAGACATCTGTGAGAATTGAAGCTTCCTTTGAAGTTAATAATTGTTATGTGGGAGTTTGGCATGAGGACTTATTGTTTGAAACAGAATAGTGAAATGAAACATTGTGAGTGATAGTAATTGTGTGAGGAAGAGGAAAATTCGGTTCATTTATTCTTGAACTGCAATCTTGCTTGGAAGGTATTGTTTGGATAGATTTGAGCCTTAGAACTGAGTTCATTTCTCCTTGCTCTTTGAAGCGGTGGTTGGCTCAGTGGATGGAGGATCCAAATTTTCAAAAACAGGAATATATTATGTTCTCTAGATTGATGTTTAACGGTGCAAAATTGCTTCTAAAGAAGTGCTAATGCTTTGTTTTGCAGGTCTGCACAAGTCTCTAATGCACAACAAGCAGATCAAAGTAACTGCAGGAAAGTACCAAGGCAGGTGTATCAAGTTGTGGAGGGTTGTAGGTGTTGCTGACAATTTAGGGACGCTAGCAGAGATAGTGTGAACGGGGTGGTTTTGGCTTTGTAGCCAAATCAAGTGCTGGCAGGCTGTTGCAGTTCTTCCATATGCAACCAAATGGCATGCAGCTAGATGCCCCTGTTCGGAAAGCATTAACTAAGGCTATACAGCTTGGTTTTTGTAGACTTGTTTCCATCATTTCTAAGAGTGGAGGAACTCCTTTTGAGAAGAAGGTTTCCTTGGCAACTTGCTGTGCTCATTGAAGGCCACAAGTGCATAGAAGTAGGAGAACATTAGTGGTTGTATATTTTGTGCATAAGAGAGTTGCTACAGATGTTGGGGTCTTGCTGTTGCTTCAAAGTCTTTTGAACATTTTTGGACTCTACTACCAGCCAACGCTTCAGACATTATTTTGTATTATAAACCATACCCAAAAAGAAAAGAGAAGACAAAAAGAAAGAAGTTAAATTAACACCTTTTCTGGACTAAAGCTAGTTGCAACTACATGCAATCATTAACATTGTAAGACATCATATAAGAGATTCATGTCTTTGCGTGAAAATCATATTCATCTCTCCTTTTAGATTCAAATAAGAGCAATTGAATTAACTATCTAATGGTTCTGATTGAGTAGCATGCTTTATTTTTTTTGGTGCCCTACAAATGGATTGTTCTGTCAAACTTCTATCAAATACAGAAATTGAAATTTCTCTTCCTTATGTAAAGGTTGTTATATACTTCGATTGTTTTTATTTTTCCCCACGATAATGCAAAATATTTCATGTGTCTTTTGGGTCACATTAAAATAATTTTTTAACATAAAAACTTGGCTCAAATTGGCTAGAGGGTAATGATAAGAAGATAAATGAAGTTTACAATGACATACATTTTGTTTGTTAATGGAAGGTTGAAATTTGCTTAATTGATTTCCAATTTAAAAGGATCTAAGCAAAATCACCTAGTCTTTTCAAGCAAAAAAAAGGGTTAATTTCTGCCATGCTGCAAAAACATGAGCATTTGGTTTCATCCAAGGTTAGGCAAAACATTTTAAGAAATCTCATTAGTACTCGTTCTTTTTTTTCAATAAATATCACCAGTTAACTTATTGAAACTCTCATATAGCTCATGATGCAATTCCATTTGCAAAGTCAAAAATTTTTATGAGGGGGTTCCACTGAATTTTTAGATTACATTTTCAATCTTCAGATATTATAGATTAATTTTAAACAGTTACATCTAAAATCAACAATAAGCCTTCAACTGCCTTCTAAATCCTACCCCCCCCCCCTTCCCTTCCTTTTCCTTTTTTATTAATCTCTTTTCAACGAACGCGACGAGCTTTCTCTTCCTGTCCTATCCCTAACGATTTTTGGGCATTTGCTATACCTTTTGGATCTGCAATACAACAAATCACATAAACTACATTACAAATCGAAAAATCAGCTATTCTATAACAATCATCAATGCATTAATGGAAGGGGAACATGTCAAAGGTTTGATCACATGAAACAATATATATATATATATATATATTTTCACTTTCAAAGAACTTGGGTGCAATCATGAGACCAAGTTAGCTATTGTTTGAAAAGATCAAACCAAAATATAGACTCATGTGAAATGTCTTTACCAATTCTGAGTTTAAAAGTTTTGCAAGTTAAAATACTTGATTGGACATTGAAAATCTCTCTAAACCAGTTGTATTCCCTGAATTTATATTTCTTAGCCCTTCTAAAAGATGTAGGAGCCAAGCCCATTGTAACTTCCAGTAAAGTTATAGACTTGATAGCATATGCATTGAAAAAAGGTTCAGACGCTCCACAAGCATACTCATTATGCTCCAGAAATTGCATAACTCTAGGTTCAGTGAAACAAATAGATTACTAGAAAATGAAAAATAAAAGAGCCAGAAGGAGCAAAAACAGAAGCTGCAGAAGAAGACTAGGACAAAGGACCCTCAAAAGTAATTAAGAGTGACATCGTTATCTTGTTCTATAGAATTTCTAATATATACCATCTTCTCTGCTACCCATAAATGGCACAAAGTAATCAATACTCACCAAAAAACTGCGTGAAAATGCGAGTGAAGAAGTTCAAGTTGCGGGAAACATTGTAGGCCATGGCAGGTGGAAGAGGTTTCACAATGGTGTCAATGCTAAATACTCGTTGAAGAAACTGCATACACAAAACTCAAAAGAAGTATCATATCACAAACTCAATTATGAACGGATTTAGATGCAAAATTATACAAAGTTAGCAGATGGAAGAAGAAAAGAGGAGTAAAGATATTATTGAGAGCCAAACAAACATAGATGTAAACTGAATAATTCCAAGCAGTGAGTGATGGATAGGCTATAAAAGTCTCAAGCAACAGAAAAACAGAACATGACAATAAAGACTATATCAATTAATTGATATACATCCTACAGACATGCCCTTGCCCATAATAACAATGTGGATATTGATGGCATTCACACACACACACACACACACACACAAAAAAAAAGCCCTCAATCAATTTCAGTGATCTACATCATAGAAGGCACAAATATGTAACCTCACTTCACAAAACTGAGGCTTCAACCATATTAAGAATCAACTATATGAAGCTTCAATAATAAGAAGCTTCAACAATAATAAGAAGCTTCAACCTCATGTTAATTGCCTTACCACTTATAACAAAAGCTTAAACAATTAAGAAATAGTAGATTTAATCATCTAACCATTATTACAACACTTTCTCTCACAAGTGGGTCAATACTCCCCTTTAATAAGTAGAGCCCAACAGATTTGATTGTGAATTTTTTTTAATCGAGAGGGTAGAACAAAGATAGGGTTAACTCAAGACCACCTAATTTGATACTATAATAAACTATCAGATGTCACAAAAGTTTAAACTGCTAGAAAATAGTGAGCTTAATCATTTAACTATTACTCTAATTGTTTGAAACAAAATGACCTGCCATGTTCTATCAACTTGAAACCCTATATTGGGTAAAAGTTCTCATCCACTACAAGAATAAATTTCTTCTTTCTTTCCTTCTGCTTTCAGTTTTCCCTGCTGGGTAGAAGTTATCAACCACTACTACAATGGGTTATCCCCAGTTGTATTTCTAATTTGGCGTATTATAGTAATACTGAGGTTTTGAGTAGTTTAACCCAGAGATATCATAGAGTTGCAACACATTGGCCAACTGGTAGGAGCTCACATTCCCCATTCATCCTTAAACAAATTAAAAATCTCTCATATAACACATAACTCAAATCTATTAAAGCACACAATTGAGAACAACCAGGAATCCCCCAACAATGCAAAAGGGTACACTACTAATGACAAAGACATGAACTTTAAACAACCAATAGCAAGTAATCAGGAAACAAAGAATTGGTTAAGCAAAGATACACAAATTAAACCAAGTAATCCAGAATTTTCTCAACTGGGTAACCAAAGAAACACAATTTAAAGCAAGTGGCCAGGAAAATAAGAATTGGGAAACCAAAGAAACAAAATTTAAACCAAGAAATCAAGAATTCTCTCAACTGGGTAAAGAAAAAAAAAACCAAGAAACAAAAATGAAAATCAAGAAGATAGAAACCTGGTAGTTACGTTGAAAGCTGTAGCGAAGCTGGGGGTCAATCTCGACGAGGGAATCATCACCGTAATCGTCATGGTCGTGGCGTTTGGACTTGTCTTTCTTCTTGCGAGGCACGTGCATCACTGACTCGGCTCCAGGCTGCTGCTTTGTGACTTTGAGCTTCGCGTCTTGGAACTCTTCAGTGGCTTCCTCTTCGCCCCTCCATGGCGCCGATGACATCAACTTCTTCTTCCCAATTGCCATTTTTGTTCAATCGGAGTTTACACAGAGAGAGAGAGAGGTGCAGTATTGTTTGTATAGGTGATAAGGTTTGTGTTTGGCTAGGTGGGTTATTATTGCTTGCATTCTATGTTAGGTTAAAGCCCATTCCTGTTTAGTGTAACCTTTAAATAAAAGGGAATAGTTATAGTCTTTAAGCTTCATGTTTGGTTAGGGGTATCTAATTGATGAAGTTTAATGATTTAATATTACAGGTACAACAATTTTCAAAATAGTAGACTTGTCAGGTTTTTATTGATTCTTACATGGGTCCTATTTTTATTTACTTATCTAATTACTTTGACAATTGCAAAATTTTTTGTACATTTGGACTTGTTGTTTTTCATGAATATGATATTTTGGAACTTTAATGCATGCATATGTAACCATAAGTATACCTTTAAATCTATATAAGTTCCTAAAAAAATACTAATCTATAAGTTCCCCCAAAAATGTGAGTTAATTATGATTGCTTAGGTCAAGTCACCAAATTGGTTTTTGGTGTATTCAGGTTTTGGGAGAATCTAGGTGCACTTTAGTACTTAGATTCCCCTTAAGCTATTTACAATAAAACATGAGAATGTATTTTTTCAAAATTACTGTAATTGTAAATGTTTATTTAAACCAAACGGCTTGTCAATTAGTAAGTGGAAATTGCTTGTGTAACTCAAAATTGATGGTGCAAAAATGGAGAATGGAGATCTGGTTATTTTCACATGTTAGCCCCTGTGGTGTGTCCAATTCTTGGAGTTCCATGTTGATTAGAAGTGTACCTATATTTGAGTTTATATGCACTATTATGCAATTCTCTTGGTATCTTTTAGACAAGAGACCTAGCTTTGGCATATAGCTTTATCTATACCATACATGTGCTTATGTGCATCCTATCTTGTCTAATGGATGTGAATTTGGTTCAAACCATTCAGTTTTACTTTGACCCATTTATCTTTCCTCCTTTTCTAGACTTTTTGCTATTGGGCTTTTTATAGCCATCTGTGAACATTGGTTTTGGCCCATTGATACTTAGCTTATTTTGTGATGATAGAATGGTAAAATTTGTAAAATTTAATATGATCTATGACTAAATCCAGGATAGACAAACGAAGGAGTTGTGCAAGTTGATTTAGGCAAATTTCTTGAAAGTTTCAGCATGAACATGGGGTGCATTACAAATGGAATGGTTGAGTTCTTATCCCAAGAGAGGACCATGAAAACTTGATTTTTCTCGATCCTTGTCTCCTTTGTGATTTTTTTTACCATAATGATGATAGAATGGTAAAAAAATTCCACTATACAATGTTGGACGACAAACTATAGTGGTTGTTAATTTGATTTGATAATTGTTCAATTGTGCATGTCACTTTTTTGTCTTTTTCTATGCTGTTGTTGGTGATATCATTTGCAAAGCTGTTGATGATTTAAAAAGGAACCCGTGATTTGCGATCATCAGAAGAATAATTGTTTTTTTTTTATAGGATCTTAAAAATAAATAATTGTTACAAATGATTATTCCATTCTTATCTATTTTGATTACTAATTGATTTTTTTTTTTTTTTTTTTTGAGAGAGATTACTAACTGATATTCTATTATGAAATTTTCCAAAAAAAAAAAAAAGGAAAAAACAAATTCTATTATGAAATGTCCCACTTTAAAAGCTTAATAACACAATTTTATAATTTTTCTAACTAGTCCTTTATCATTTGAAAAGTCAATACTAATTTCCTTTTGATTTATTTGAGTTTAAATTAAGACTTGGTAGCTTTGTTTTTTTGTTTTTTTGTTTTTTTGTTTTTTTTTGAAAATTAAGACTGAAAACTTTCAGTTTTAGAATTTAATAACTTTTTTTTCTTATTTCCATGATAATATTCCCATAAAAAGAATTTTTTAAGTAAAAAAAAAAAAAAAAAAAAAAAAAAACAAAATGGGAGAGAAAATATTAATGAACCAATGTAAAAATTATTTGAATTTATATTTTAAAGATTGAAGGTAAATATATTATAAAACCCATTATAGCTACATTTTTATTTTTTACCATATGACTTATTCGTATTATAATGAATTCAATATAGAGTTTATATAGTAAAAAATCGTTGGTTCACCCTATACTAATCCAAAGGCTAGTTTGCTAGTTCAATAATTACATGGGCCTACAATAAATTTGGGTCTCTAACAAAACTAACCAAACTTTAAGGTTTAGTTTGTTATAATTTCTAATTTTTAGAGTTTAATTTGAACCACCTCTGAGATATAGGGTTTAAAATGTAATTTGCTCTAAGATTTATTGACATCTATTGCCTATTTGTTTCTCAATATGACAGACCACTTTTCTTTAGCCCTACTGATTAGGTTTATTTTTTTTTTTATTTTTTTTTTTTTTAACATAATAAGACATTATTGTTTTGTTAAGAATTTTGAAACTCAATTGTGTGTGCGCGTTTGTTTCTTACCAAAAAAAAAAAATTGCATTGTCTAATCTTATTTAGGATAACCAGAATTTGAAATCTCCATACACCACTTTTTAGTAACAATTGAATTTAAAAAATAAAAACGCACTGTTGTTTTTATAGTACAAGTGTACAACACATTGTATTTCTTATTGAAAAGCTGGGGGACTATATTCTGATCACTTTTTCCTACTCCTATTCTATGTTCTCATCAATTCCCCATCCAAACATAAGGTTATGTACATAAAAAATGATAATTTATCCATTGGCAGAACAGTTTTAATTGGGAATGCCTTCTGGTTTTTCTTTCATATAGCAACTTTTGAATTTAATTAGGACCCCACTATCAGTTGCCATCTTTTGAAGTTTCATGTGCAAAGAATTGTGGTGGATCTACTAACCCCTATAGATAAGTTATACCTACTACATTTATTGCTAAGAAAATGAAGTAGTTATAAGTAGTTATAACTACTACATTGAACAGAACTTATAATAAACTCACTCAAGGTAGGTGGTCAGTCAATAGCTTCAGTGGAGCCTCTACTGCAGGATGCCATTGTTTTTTCAAATTGTTATTCAAAATTGCTATACTTTCATTGGAGAAGAGAAGGCAATAGATTAGCACATAGTCTAGCAAGATATTCTATTAATGCCTTTAACTATGTAGTTTGGATGGAGGTAGTCGACCCATTATTCACAGTTGTTCAACAAGATGTAGCCAATTTGGCAAACTAATTTTCAATAAAGTATCAAGTTGTTTCTCAAAAAAAAAAAAAAAAACTACTACATTGAACAAAGAGACACAATTCCCATTCCCCAGCAATGCAATTAGTTGGATAGTAAACCTTTTCTGCCCAAATTGGTAGCATCAAGGACCAAAGATGGTCACCCCACATTATGTTTATTTAGTAATTCTCAATAGTATAATTCATCCAATAAAAAATTTGTAACAACTGAAAATATATATATGAAAGGAAAGTCCCAGCTCCAGTTCTCTCAAGTAAATAATAAATCTATGACAAAACAAGAATTGTGGTAAAAAAAATACAGGCAAAAAAAAAGGACACAGAATGAAACCTCTATGGACAAAAGGGTCTACCAAGGCGAGCCCTGTGACTTGGGATAGTGAAGTGCCTTATTCTCCCTTCTTGTTCTGTCAAATACCCTTCACAAAGAAAAGCCTTAGAGAACTTGTCCTCCACAACTCTATCAACATCATGCACAAACACATCAGTCTCACCCTCCTCTCTATTCCTAGCCATCAATCCAGCTGTGTATATAGCACTCATTCTTCCTGGGGCATTATCATGGTACCCAGTAGGTGCATCCACCATGATCAAATCCCACTCTATGTCATACACTTCACTTGGAAAGCCTTTGAGTGCAAGTTGGCACTTTGAGAATCTTGGATCACTCACAACTTTGCAGTCTTCTTCCATTCCAATCTTGATGAGTTGGTCAGCTTGGTGAACCTTGGTGTCATACTCAACATGGTATGACTCTAATGTGGGCAAACGTTCAAGGATTTGCTCGATCCATGACTTGTCTTCTTCTAGGAAAACCGTGCGGCCACCATGGTTGAGTGAGGTCCACATGAGACTGTCATGGCCTAGGCCAAAGACTAGGAAGTTACATGGTGATTTTTTGGCTAGGATTCTTGCTGAAACTGAGATTTCTTTGAAGGTTTGTTGTGGGGTTATGTTGGTTGTTGCATAGTGGATGAGAGCATTGGCTAGGGAAGGTGGGGTTTTGGAGCAAGTTTGTGATAAGGGTAGGGATGGGCATGGTGTTGTTGTTGATGATTCTGGTTCTTGAGTGGTGCTTGTTGAGTTTGAGAGATGGGTTTCTGAGATTGGTTGCTGGGAAGACGAAAAACTTGATCTTGTTACTAAGATGAGGAGCAAGAGAAAGAAAAAGCAGAGAAGGATGAGCTTGAGGTTGATTGAGAATGGAGTTTTAGACTTCATGATGGTTCTTGATGGCCTTGAATTTTGTTTTGGGGAGGGAGAGAGAGAGAGAGAGAGAGAGGGAGGGATATCAAAAATTGGGTTCTTTGAGTTTTAGGTATATGATTTTGATCTGAGGTTATAATCAAAAAAAGAGGGGCTTGAGCCTTGAGGAAGAGGAGACAAGAAATTATTTGATTTTGTTTTTATTGGAGAGAAATGGAGTGGTAGATGAAATTTGGCTACGTGTAAGACAGAGGACTATAAGGTCCAACGTAATTGTCACACTGGGGCAACAGTTTTCCTTTTCATATAAAGGATGGTTACAACCAAGGCTTGTGATTCAACTATATTTTGATCAAGGAGATGGTATATTCATTGTGAGTTAGGACTTTAGGTTATAGAAGAGGTGACTTGAAAGGGAAGGGAGGAGACCTAGGCAATGATTGTTTCTAGTATATGATTTTTAAATCTTTTTTTTTTTAAGAGATGAAGCAAAGAAGGTAGCTTTGATGTTGACATGAAAGCCACTAAGGTCATAAAACATGGTTGGTAGATCTACAAGTGTTTTTTGAATTATTGTGACCAATTATTATTTCCTTTCTCATATATTGAAGATGTGATGTAGTTGGAGGTTTTGATGATAAAAAAAAGATATTGCATTGTGATAAATTAATGCCTTTGGAAGGGATTCGTTTGCTGGCTTTGGGAAACAAATATCAGGTTCAAGAATCGAAAAGGCAAAAGAGTTGTTAGCTTTAATGTCTTTTATTATAAAAAAGTTTTGCACCTAATCATGAAAGTGTTTGAATTTGATTAGGTAATAATAATACAGAGCACGTCTATTAGGACTTAGGTCATTATATTATTAAAAGCACTCAAAGTATTATCCATCCCCTCTTCCTTATGTGTTTGTGTTTGTTTCTAAATGAAAAAAAAAAAAAAAAAAAAAAAAAAAAAAAAAAAAAACCAAACTCTAGGTGTAAATCTTGTACCTTAAACATGTATTATCTTGTTTTGTTTTTCTAAGGGGAAACCTACATTTATGTAGATTCGTTGGTTTCGGTGAAAAAACTTATATGAATATAGTTTTTTGCCTTTTCTTGGATTTGATAGTGTCAGAAAAACTTATTGGTTAAAAGAAAATTATCTCTTGATTTACCTTATATAGCTTAGCGTGAGATAGAAAAAAAAAAAAAAAAAAAAAAAAATTTTATTTCATGCCAAAACTTAACAAAGAAAGTCAAACAATAATTTTAACTTATTTTAAGGTTCCTATTAAAAATAGGAAAATGAAATAGATTTTTTTTTTTAAATTTGAAAAATTATTCATCTCCCAAAAAAATGTTATTTCAAAACAATTGGAGAAAGTGTAATATATTGGGTGTATGTGGAGTAATTTTTTTCAACCTAAGATATCAGCTGCTAGATACAATTACAAATTTTCTGACCTAACCCAATATACCAATTTACTCTTTTACGCATGCAATATTCAACCCCTAAACTCCACAAATTTAGGGGTCAAAATCAGGTTCAAGAACACAACTGCTGGTGTGGTGTCATTGTGACCCCATATTTAAGGTAGAAAATAAAATATCAACTAACAGTCAGCAGCCAATAGTGTAAAGGTATGTATTGCTTTCTAGTCTTTGATGGACCTTCAATTTATATTCATTAATTCTCAGTCTCTTTCAAACCGTAAACTAGTGTATAATATATACAATGATTAAACCTCAGTACACACATCTATTTTTTTTTTTCTACATTAATCTGAAGAAGAAAACATTTCTAAAAATCCTTATTATGTCAAAAGGCTTATGTTTTTTAGGATTTTTTTTTCCCACAAGTTATTATCATTTCTCAACAACCTTCACTGTCTCTCTATTATGTCAGTTTATAACTTTTTTTTTCACCTTATTGTTACTTGAATGATTCTTGGGAAATTGTTTGATTATGGAATTTATTATACTTATATTAATATTTTTATGCTAGCACTACCACAAGTTTCACAAAAAATTTTGACTTTTTCATCTAGAATTTTGACCCAGTTACTTCAATTCTTCAAATATATAAAGACTACTAGACAGAAGTTAGTTTAAATATATAAAAATTTGGACAAATTTTTGAAAAATTAAATTAAATGGGGAAATTAAAGGAAATTGTCTAAGCTTGTCATTTTAACTTAAATCAAACGAAACTTACACAATTCTAAACTCTATATTAGCTGACATTATATGAACCTAATTTTTGTTTGTTATCAGGCATATTTTATACAACTTACACAACTTTTTTTTTTCTTTTACAGAAATGAGAAAATGTTCAGTTTAGCACAATATGCAACAAACTAGCATCCATAATTTAACAACAATCTTGTGTTTAAAGTTAAAACACAAGATTTTTTTTTTTTTTTTTTTTTTAATTCTTCAGCAAAATATTCTTGCACATGTCTGAAAAGATTTACACAACTTATTATATTTTATATATATATATATATTTTTTTTAAAGGACTTATTATATTATATAAGTATAAACAAATTAAGAATCTTAATCTGGTGGATTCAGTTCCCAACAAACATGTACGACCTAGTTATTATACTGCTTTTTTTTTTTTTTTTTTTTACCCTCACTTGTGAGCATTCTCATCATGTCTGTCAAATGCCAAATATATGACATTTGGCACACCAAACACCAAAAACAGCCCCTCATAAGGTGTGCTAAATGTCTCAAAATTATGAGACATGTTACAGTACGCTCTCAAATATGAGAGCGTACGGACAGAAATGCTATAATTCTTTTGATTATTTTATTTACTTTTCTCTCTCCTCCCAACACACATCTTTCTCCGTCTGCAATACAGCTCTCTCTCTCTCTCCTCTTTGGTCTCAATCTCTCCGTTGCTCCCTATTTCTTTCTCACTTTAATTTTTTTTATCTCTCACTCTCTTCCTCTCTCTCTACATTTCGGTATTATTGCCGCAGATCTGATCCGTCTCTGCACCTCTTTCTCTCTCTCTTTTTTTTTTTTTCCTATCACTATCTCTCTCTCTCTCTTTCTTTTCCTGTCACGAAGAAGAAGGCGATTCCGATCTGAAGCAAAGCTCGCCGATTGAAGCTCGCCAATCTAAACCTCTGCTCGCCCAGGGGTAGTCGCTGATCTTTGCTCGTCGTCCTCCACAGTCGCTGATCTTTGCTTCTTGTCACGAAGAAAAAGGCGATTCCGATCTAACGCAAAGCTCGCCGATTAAAGCTCGCCAATCTGAACCTCTGCTTGCCAATCTAAAGCTTTGCTCGCCCAAGGGCAGTCGCCGATCTTTGTTCGTCGTCCTCCACAGCTCTCGTCGCCGATGGTTGGTTGAGTTTGGTCATTGATTGATCTGTTGGGTTGGCGTTTTGTTAAAGATTTTAAGTTTTTTTTTTTTTTATTTATTTTTTTTTTTTTTAATTTTGTTGAAGTTTTTGGATTTGAAATTTGTTGGAGGATCCAGTGATTGTGGTTGTAAGTTATGGCGGTGGTTGTAGCGGTGGTTGTTGGTTCTTGGGTGGTGGCGACCGTCACTAGCTGTGCATTTGTATATTTGCTGGGTTTTGGGTAAATATATTATTTTAATGTGTAGTAAATATTATTTTAATATATAGAATTGAAGAATAAAACATCTGATAAATGAAATATTGTAAAAGAATGTGCTAAAATGATAAAGTATGTTTTTGGTGTGTCAAAATGACATTTTTTATGAGAGAGCTGATGAGAATGCTTAAACTTGTTGTCTTGTTTTTTTTTGCTGAATTTGTGACTTGCTGTCTTGTTGATTCTTGTAACACTTGCCATGATATTTGCAATTTTTGCAGTTTCCACTCTCCAATTAATATCAATTAATATTGCATTGGATCCAAGCCATCCATCTTTCACGGCGTAGGACTCGGAATTATTCTACAACCTGGAAAGCTACAACACCTTGAAATTTGGTGCTGCTTGGGCTGCTAACATAATTAGTGAATTGATTAAACAACATAAAGTGTATTTTCACAATACTTTTTCACATATAAATATTTTCACAACACTTAAATAACGTTACCAAATGGGCCATAATCTATATATATATAATAATAGATAAAGTTGAGAGAAACTCAAATTAGAGTTCCAATTTTGTGCCATGTGTCTTAAATTATTTGTTCTTAACGAGTTTTATTTCTTAATTTTAAAATCAAATTTTGGACCACATTATAAATATTCATTCAAGTGAGTTATTAAGTACAAAAACCAAAAATTCTAAAATAAATGAATCTTAAAAAAAAAAATTGCTTCCCAATAATTTTTTTTTTTAAAAAAAGTATGGACAATTTACATTTTATACCTAATAATATCCTTACAAAATTTTTTGAAAAGTTAACAAAATATAAAAATGACTATTAATAGTATTTAAATTATATATATAGAAATTATATTATGCATCTTATTGTATATCTTGAAGTGTTTCTATGCATATGCATAAGGTTACAAGCTAGTAAATATAGTAAACCAAAGTTTAGAAAAAACTCAATTAGAATCAAAATTGGATTTTGCTTTTGTTAGCTTTTCATACAAATTAAATTGTTTATATTTTTGTTATTATTTTTTCTCTGAACTAATGAGTATATTTTTTATACAATTTCTATTCAGATATTTTGTATGCGAACATATTGAACGTATCAAACTTTAATTGAGTTGAATGATCTCATTCACCTATACACATTCAATTTTGGATACTATTTGATCAATTTATTATTTTATTTTGTGTTGTATTTAGTATAATTTCATAGACAATAATTGTGAATTGATATTGTATATATAGTATCTAATAGTGATTTTCAAAATTATATACGTAATAGCAATGTAAATGGGAAACTTGACATAATCAATATTATAAAAATTGCAAAGAAAAACTATTTTAGTACCTCCAAATGTCCTAATCAAACTATGTCTTATATATTTAATAACCCAAGTTAACATCAATAGTACTACTATAATTTATCATTCCCGTGTGCAAATACGGGTTACGTACCAGTACATATAAATATAATAGATATTGAAAGTTGCATAATGTAGATATTAATACTTAAAAGATGGATCCAATAAATCTCTTTACTTAATTTTTTAAGATAAAAATTCAATTTACTAAATATAAGTATCATCAATTTACTTAATTTTTTAAGATAAGAATTATCCCATAAGTAAATTAGTATCGTCATTTTTGTTGTGAGACAGAATAGAAAGAAGACCATTACTATACAAATCATGCTGTGGGGCAAACTTGGCACGGTTGACACTTATGATTGTACTAACTTTTCTGTTTTAATTTATTAGTGTTTTCTTCGTGCAATTATTAGAGACCCCTATAGTTTTCTCAAAAATAAAAATTAGACACTTTTAGGGTCTGTTTGGATACCGCTTATTGTTGAAAATTGAAAATATTGTAGCAAAATAATTTTTAAATGTGTGAATAATGCCGTGGGACCCAATTTTAAAAAAAATTTTGCTAAAATTCATACTTACAGATTTTATGAATAGTGTACGAGACCCACACAAAAAACGCAGCGCCAACACAAACGCAAATGTGTTTTGTTACTTTTGTATCCAAACTAACACTTAGCAGAGCAATATTAGGAACACAAAAAATTTCAGAACTTTTATCACAACTCATCATGTGGCGAGTTATGAGTGGTGGATGTGTGGACCCACCATTTGACCTCCACCATTCACAGCTTGCCATGTGACAAATTGTGACAATAGTTGTAAAATTTTTTGTGTTACTAACATATTTCCTCTTAGTATGGTACTTATTATGCCTGATAAAAACACGACATTCATGCTACATGTCAACTTGAAATATAACTTGTCAAAATAAAATATAAATTAAGTCTTTAGAATTTGGTTGAGAACATGCATTCTTAGAAAAATACTAATTTTTAGCCTCAATAGCCTTTAACTAGTGAAAATTATCTTTTACGCCAGCTTTTATATAGCAAACCACATGTATATGCCTATGTGGGTCTAGGGGCGGCTTGATGCATTGAAGGGCTTAAAGCGAAAAATGAATTGAGGCATTTTATATATTTAAAAATAACTTTAAAAAAATAATCTAAATATTGCTTAAACTCTATTTTCTTGTTAGATGCAAAATTACTAATTAATATAAACCACCTAGAATTTTTCTTTTACGGGTTTCATGAATAGTGCACGAGACTTACCCAAAAAACGCAGCGCCAGCACAAATGCAAATGTGTTTTGTTACTTTTGTATCCAAACTAACACTTAGCATAGCAATGCTAAAGACACAAAAAATTTCACAACTTTTACAACAATTCATCATGTGGCGAGTTATGAGTGGTGGAGGTATGGACCCACCATTTGACCTCCACCATTCACAGCTTGCCATGTGACAAGTTGTGGCAATAATTGTGAAATTTTTTGTGCCCCTAGTATTTTTCTTCTTAGCATGGTACTTATTATGCCTGATAAAAACACGACATTCGTGCTACGTGTCAACTTGAAATATAACTTGTCAAAATAAAATATAAATTAAGTCTTTAGAATTTGGTTGAGAACATGCATTCTTAGAAAAATACTAATTTTTAGCCTCAATAGCCTTTAACTAGTGAAAATTATCTTTTACGCCAGCTTTTATATAGCAAACCACATGTATATGCCTATGTGGGTCTAGGGGCGGCTTGATGCATTGAAGGGCTTAAAGCGAAAAATGAATTGAGGCATTTTATATATTTAAAAATAACTTTAAAAAAATAATCTAAATATTGCTTAAACTCTATTTTCTTGTTAGATGCAAAATTACTAATTAATATAAACCACCTAGAATTTTTCTTTTACGGGTTTCATGAATAGTGCACGAGACTTACCCAAAAAACGCAGCGCCAGCACAAATGCAAATGTGTTTTGTTACTTTTGTATCCAAACTAACACTTAGCATAGCAATGCTAAAGACACAAAAAATTTCACAACTTTTACAACAATTCATCATGTGGCGAGTTATGAGTGGTGGAGGTATGGACCCACCATTTGACCTCCACCATTCACAGCTTGCCATGTGACAAGTTGTGGCAATAATTGTGAAATTTTTTGTGCCCCTAGTATTTTTCTTCTTAGCATGGTACTTATTATGCCTGATAAAAACACGACATTCGTGCTACGTGTCAACTTGAAATATAACTTGTCAAAATAAAATATAAATTAAGTCTTTAGAATTTGGTTGAGAACATGCATTCTTAGAAAAATACTAATTTTTAGCCTCAATAGCCTTTAACTAGTGAAAATTATCTTTTACGCCAGCTTTTATATAGCGAACCACATGTATGTGCCTAGGTGGGTCCAGGGGTAAGGGGAAAAATGAATTGAGGCCTTTTATATATTTAAAAATGACTTTAAAAAAAAAATCTAAATTTGCTTAAATTCTATTCTCTTGTTAGATGCAAAATTACTAATTAATATGAACCACCTATAATTTTTTTTTTTGAGAATGTCTATAGACGCAAAAAATTTGACAAAACATTTTACACCTGTTGATGTGATAGATTAATAATGGTAAGTAAAAAAGTGACGTTAGTGGTAGACCTAAATAAGAATTAGTAAAAATTTGTCAACTCAATTGTTGTGAAAAATCTTGTGAAATTTCGTGTATTGCTCTTTTTTTTTAGAAGTGCTAAATTCATAACATTTTCACAACAAATTTTAGGTGTTAAGTTGTTACTAGTTCTAATTTGAACCCATTATTGAAATTATTTTTTTAACCACCAATAACAGCTAGTAACATCCTACTACTTAAAAAGTATTGTGAACGTAGAATTTCTTTTTTGTAAAAAAAAAAAAAAACTATTTTATTTATTGGCTAATATTTGGGCTTAATTAATAATATTAAAATGAAATAAATAGCTCTATTGGTTAAAATTAGGAGGCCTTTTTTTTACTAGGACCTTACACGACTGCCTCTCTTACTTATATGTTAGAGCCGGCTGTGTGTGGGTCTCGCTGTGAGATCCAAGTATTTGTAAGAGGCCATCCAACACTAATCAAAGACATTACAAATTTATACTCTTTGTTTTGTGGAACGTTTAAATCAACTAAGGCCGATTTGTTGTACTAAATTATAATTAAAAAAAAAAAAAAAAAAAAACTATATCGGTTTCACATAAATGAAACACTTTTTTTTCCTCAAGTTCCAAACTTACAAAATTTATCATCTAATGCAACACTCCTAACCTTGAGGTGTGATACATAAATCCTTGTAATCATGTTTTAGTTGTGAGGACTAATAGGTTGGGAAAATACTCTTTTCAACAACTATGAGTCTATATACCTACCATCCCAAAATTCAATACTTTTAAATTCTCCTATTTCTTGATACATTTATGGAATATATACATCTTTCTTTTCACAATACATAGATTTCGCATGATAGTTAATCTCATAGTTTATGAGGAAGGGGATGCATATCTTCAATGTACAAGATAATTATTTGACTCAAATAACTTTTTTAGAGAAATATACACAAATCCCTTATAGTATTATCATAAAAACATAGAATCTCTTGAAGTTTTAAGTTTAACGCTCAACCCTCTTGATATTGTTAAATATAGAAATAATTAAACATCAATGAAAGTAAAACACATGAGTAGTTCATATAATAACACGTGTTTATATTATTTGTACATAAATCAGTACCATAGAGGGTTTTTGGTTCTAGTATGCGCAAACTCCCAAAAGTCAAGTATTAAAATAATATTATGGAGAATTAAGTTTTTACATTCAAAGCTCCATGATTATGTGTTTTATGAGGAGACCACATAAGGTTTCTTTTAAAACTATTTTTCCTTTCCTTCTTATTTTTAATTAGGGTAAATGCTAATGACATACCATGAGATTTGGGTTAATGTCAATTAGGTTCAAAACTTTTTAAAATGGGATAATTACACATAATCCACCTGTGGTTAGGGTGAAAATCATTTTGCCTATCCGTGGTTTGAAAAGTATCACTTAACCCACCTGTGGTATGTTTCCATCAATCTCCATAACCCACCTCAAGCTCAGCCGTTACAAAAACACCTCTTAACACCAAAACACAACATAACGCGAATCAAAACACCCAAAATTCCGAAAATTTTCAACACATTGCCTCCCTCAACCCTTTGGCTAACTCCTCAAATTAAAAAAAAAAAAAAAAAAAAAGATTGGAAACCAAAAAGCGTAACATAAACTACATTTGAGAACCATTAACAACATAAACTGCTGCCAGCACCACCATCACCATCACCACCACCACCACCACTACCTTCACCTCTCCCACCAGAACCTCCATAGCCACCCGACCCACCATTGGAAACCGCAGAAACTAGAAAATAATCAAAACCCAGTTGCCCAAATCTCATTTCAGAATGGCCCAAATTCTTAAACTCGGCTCCATGGCCAGAATTCAATGGGTGAGAGTAAGAGTGGCACGAAGAATAGGTACAAAACCTGCTAATCTGAACTGAGTTTGCGGGAATTCAGGTGGAATGCGAAATGGGTCTGCGAGAAAACCCCATGAAACTGAAAGAGAGTAGGGATTTGCGGGTGAGTGATGCTGGGTTTGGAACCATTTTTTTTTGTGAAGACTAAAGAAAAACAGGAGTTGTGGGAAAGTCTGTGTGACTGTGCGGTGGGCTTTTTTTTGGTATGTTCTTCATGTTCTTCATTTTTTAAAATTTGTGTGAACGGAGAGAGAGATAAATACTACTTTTTGATATTGTTTCTCTTGCATTTTTGCTCTATTTTTTGTTTTGGGAGGAGAGAGACATAAAGTTTGAGCCAAAATACCTATTTACCCCTTATTTTAACAGAGATAGGTTACGGAAAACAAACAGAATATATCACAAGTAGGTTAAGTGATACTTTTCAAACCACGGGTAGACAAAGTGATTTTCGCCCTAATCACAGGTGAGTTATGTGTAATTATCCCTTTTAAAATTGACCAATTTGATTTCTAAAGCCAACTTTTAATCCCTAATAAAACAGTTAAGAAAAATGATTAACATGTCTAATAATATTTAGGGACTAAATTGGCTTTAAAAACTAAGTTGATTAGTTTTAAAAAGTTTTGAATATGATTGCTTTATCCCAAACCTCAAAATATGTTATTGGAATTTACCATTTTATTTATAATAATCCTAGTTGAGAGCCCAAAAGTGGGAAAATCAAAAGCAATATTGGGCTTGGATTCATTCCAGGGCCGACTCAAGGCCTAGGCAAGTTAGGCTTAGGCCTAAGGCCCCACTAAAAAACAAAATTTTTTTTGGGAAAAAAGGCCCCAATTTTTATAGTTAAAGGCCCAAATTTTTATAAAATTATATATATTTTTTAAAGGTTGTACATTTTTTTTATTAGTAATGTACAAATTTTACTATTAGCTTACAAATTGCTATGTTATTAATCACAAAAAATGTGATATAAACATTTATTAGTTAAATTGATGAAATTCATTAATGAGAAACAATATCACATTATATTTTGAATATTTTATAGTACTTTTAATTAGCGCATTTTTCTTTTTCATTTCTATTAAGACTCTCAAAGTACGAGACAACCTTAACTCAATTGAAACCCTAAAATATTTCAAAAAGATGTTACAAATGTGTTAAACCATCAATTATAGATTAATTTCCCCTAATAGTTTGAGACTTTGATTTTTGTAAACTAATATCTTACAAAATCATACACCAAATAATATCTCTCTTTCTCTCTCTCTTAAAATCAAAATATAAAATTAAAAATTAGATTACAACTTTATTTAACTATGCATTGTCTTATATCCAAAATAAAGTATCTTTTCCAATTGCAATTTTTTTTTTCTTTTTATTAATATTTATAATTCAACTATGATATTCAATACTCTAAATAAAATTAACATTAGTCTAGTTGGTATTATTTATGTATTTAATGTATCAAATTAACCTTAATTTGATTAGTATTAAATAATTTTGTTTAATTAATATTTATCAAATTATATTGGGCCGCCTCTGATTCATTCAGCCCACCCAAAATTATTGCTCGCAGCTTTAGGTTCCAATAGGGTTTAAGAGCCTGTTCAAAGTTTCAAACAGAAAAAAAAAAAAAAAAACAGAACAGAACAAAGGGTTTGATTTTAGGAGCAAAACCCAACGTTTTTCTTCCACAGCTTTCCCCAAAAAAGAAAAGGACTTTGTTGTCTCCCTCAAGTACAAGACACAGAGAGAGAGAGAGAGAGAGAGAGAGAGAGAGAGGGCATGAAGTTTGCAGTGAAAGCATGGAGCAATGGAAGTGCAAGGGCAGGGGTTGTCCAGTTGGGCAACTTTCCACACCCAATAGAGACACCTTGTCTTCTTCTTTCCACACGTAAAGGGCTGCCCTTTTTCATCTCCCCTGACCTCCTTCCCTCTCTTCCTTCCCCTGACTCTCACCTCCTCCAAGTTTGCCCACTTCACTTGTATGTATTCACAACTCCACACCAATTTTGCTTATTTATCTCTTTTGGGTGTTTGGTTTTTTTTAATGCATTGAATGGTTGGTTTGTTTATTGGACATGTATAAAGAAATTGCCTTTTAGGTGTTAAGTGAATTGGGTTTGTTTTGAGCTTGTGTTATTGAAGTTTTTGTTATGTTTTGCACACTAACATACAATGAGTGCCTGGTTTGTTCCTTTTGGGTGTTTAGTGAATTGGGTTTATTTGAGCAGCTTGTGTTATTGAAGTTTGTGTTATGTTTGCACACTAATTAACAATGAGTGTCTTGGTTTCTTTCTTGGACATGTATAAAGTGAGTGCCTTTTTAGGTGTTCAGTGAATTGGGCTTGTTTGAGCTTGTGTTATTGAAGTTTTTGTTATGTTTTGCACACATATACAGTGAATGCTTGGTTTCCTTCTTGGACATGAATAAAGTATGTGCCTTTTAGATGTTTAGTGAATTGGGTTTGTTTGAGCTTGTGTTGTTGAAGTTTTTGTTATGTTTTGCACACTTGGATATTGTACATGAGTAATGTGGTCATGGCCTTTGTAGTAAAGTGGTACTCCTTTTTTTTTTTTTTTAATATAAATTTTATGAATTAGTAAAGTGGCACTTATTTTCCTTAAAAATTGTTTAAACAGTGGAAAGTGAGGGCCTTTTGGGATGGAAGATTGCTACTCTGTTACTTATTAAAAAAAAGAAAAAAAGATAGCTACCCTGTTGAAACTGTGTATTCTTCTATGTATGTTTTATCATGTAATAGGGATTGAAACAATTCCAAGAGAGATGCGTATTTTAACATTGCATAAATGATTATTCATTGAACAAGCTACACAATTAAATTCTGCAGCTTGGAAGGCCTTTCACCAAAAACAATATCAAATAGTGGAGGACTTCATCAAATGCTTGGTCTGCATGATTATGGACTTGCAGCTGTATCAAGAGATTCTATTCAATGCCTTCCAGAATATAACAGCACGAACAAAGTTGGAGCGTCGTTCGAGACTCCTTGCGGGCGTCTTTTGGTAATTGGCCTGAATTGCTTCTCGTATGCTTAAAAAGTCTAATTGATAATATTTTAGTGATCAACTTGAAAATATTTCTAAATAAAATTGTTTGCTCTCAGATCAAACCTGTAGAATACATGGAATTGATTTCTTCCATGAGGCCGAACATATGGGCCACTTTAGCTGATGAAGTGCCTACATGGGTATCCGACAAGAGAAACAGGACATCAGTGGATAGAACTGTGAGATGGCTTGATGACTGCATTGCATTAAGTCCAGTAAGAACTATAAATGCTTTTCCCCCATATTTGGACATTATGTGTTACTGTATTAAGATGTTTCTGAGTTATCAATTGCTAGTCAATATTTATTGTTTGAGATTTCAAATGAAATTTGATTAATCAATATTATGGCAATTTAAAAATCTTTAGCTGCTATGCTGTGTGGGAATCTCCCTACTAATAAGTGTTGCACACATTCATGGACATGAAACCCACTTTCCCTTCCCATTTGGATATTCAACTTCATTTATTATGATTAAATGTAAATCAATGTGAGATCGAGAGAAGGTTTTCACAAAGTTCTAGCTGCTTGCTCTCCCACCTTGTGGTTTTCATTCAATTTTGTTAGTAGAATCATGTAAATTGTGAGCTGACTGCTGAGTATTGACATGTTTTAGATCAATTTGATAGATCCCTTGTTGTATAGATTGGTCAATAATGGGCTTGTTTTAACCGATATATGTAGGCAGGCGGAGCTGTATTTGGAGCCATTGTTGGAGGTTCTAATGTAGAAGAACGCCGCCGATGTGCACAAGAGGTAGCCAAGCGAAATGTATCAGGTTTCAAAAAAAATTTAGACTTGTCTATCTAGTTAAATTTGATCCCAAATCAATCATCATCTTTTAATTTATGTTACTTTTTTTTCTACAAAATAGAACCCATGAGTAGAATAGTAATCATCATTCTAATTTTTTTGTTCACTCATGCTACATATATTTGTAAATATGAGCAGCACACTATCATAGTACTTTTCTGCTGCAGTAACTGTAGGTTCAGTCATGTCCTGCATTTATTGTAATTAGGAAATTAGACTTGTATAATGCTTGCTTGGCATGCATAACATTTCAATTATTTTTGAAGAAGGTTGACTCATAGCTTAAAGAAGTTTCAGTTGATTATGTTAACATATTCACTTATGTTTTTGTATTGATAAAAAAATATTAAAAAAAAAAAAAAAATTCTCTGCAGTCTCTCACTATGTCTTGTGTTTATGCTGCCAATATCCTAATCTAAACATTAGGCTTATATTTTCTTCTTGTGCTGTTTTTTTGTGGCAATTATTGAACATTGTTGTCTCTGTGTAGGTTTGTGCAACAATTAGGAAATAGAACTCCTCTTACTTTTATGATATTGACTAGTTTCAATTGGATTATTATAGGAATTTGGTTTCCTTCTAAGATTATTTTTGGTTATCTATTTTTTCTTAACTTGGCCACAACATATCTTCTGCAGGTTACTGGATTGGAGGCTTTGGGCTAGGAGAGAGCAGGGATGAGCGCCCTGCTCTCCTTAATACTATTACTGTAGGACACTCAATTCTAAATATTGGATCTTTAATTAATCTCCTGATTTTGTCAATAAGCTGTACTGCCTTACAAAAGCAGCTACATGAATGATTAGTTGATTACTGATATCAATGCATTTTTCTACCAAGCTGAGTTTGTCAGCTGATCCCTTGACATTCCCTGATACATGAAAGGGTTTTTTCATATATCGAAACTGATTGTTTCCTTTATTGATTCTGAAATCTAATGCTGCTGCCAAATACTCAGGATATTTTACCAGAGGAAAAGCCGCGCCTGATATGTGGGCTTGGACTTCCAGGTATCAGCTTCATCATTAATAAACTTTGATTAAATATCAGGTTTTTCATCTCCTAGGAGATACTATAAGCTTACTTTTTATTTTATTTTTTAAAATTCTTTTAATTGGTATGTATCACTTACAAAAATTTTATCACAGCTTGAATTCAAAATGTATCATGTGGCCTGTCTTGTATGCAGCCTATTAAAAAAAATTATGAATTTCAGATTAGCATTTAAAAGAATTGAGGATCTGATGCTCGATCTTTAATCTCTGATGTTGACTTAGGTCTAGAGGGTGTATAGTTGGTTCATGACTTGCAGCTTGCTCATAGTAACTGCTCACACATATGCACTTAGTTATCATTAGGACAATGTCATCTAAGGAACATTTTTTGAGACTCAAATGTATCTTTGTTTAAATTTATCAGTATGGATTCATAATTATTCAACGAATAAAATCTTTTCTTAATCTCACAGAGGAGGTCTTGCAGGGGGTTGCTTCAGGCATTGACCTTTTTGATTCAGTGTATGTAGTTTAGTTCACTATTTATCATCTCTGAGCTTCTCTTTCTTGTGCTAATTTCACCATTATTTGAATAATATATGCAAATTTTGGCAGGTATATATATCACCTTACCCTTGGAGGCTTTGCACTTACCTTTCCGTTGAATGGAGTTGATGAAAATGAATCTAATTTTCAGCTGAGTGATATTGGAAGTGACCGGACAAAGATTAATTTAAGGGCAACTGTTTATAGGTAACTAATAAGATCTTTTTCTACTTCCAACATTACTACTTGAATATTTCAAAAAATATTCTTAGCCTTTCAGCCGCAGGATTCACAATTTTGATCATCATACATTCCATTTTATATATTGAGGTTAAGAGATTTTATTCACTAAATTAAGTTGGAAATTTGATGAAATCTGTATGAGACTCCAAATATCTATCACATAATAATTTCTTTCTCATGTCTGATTAAAATATCCTTTTTCTGGTGGTATCTATGAGCACTTTCCATCAACCCTCATTATGGTGTATGTCCGTGCAATGCACAAATTAATTTAAATTCATATGTGAAGTAAAGAAAAGGTGTCCACTTTTCATAACCATGGTTTCTAAGACCCTACTTTTATTATATAGTATACATGATTTCTAATATCATGTTCAATTTAAGTTCTTTCCTAATGTTTGGTCGCCATTGACCAAAAATGTGAAATTGATGTTATTGCTTGAAAATTGTGATGGCGTTTTTTTTGCTCCACTCATGTCATTTTCCAGTTTCATGTACTTGTGTTTGTTTCCTTTAGTAATTTGGAGATTAATGGATGCATGAAATGACAATTCTATGTGTCAGAACTCATGATTTACCTTTATTAATTTGCTTTTTATTCAGGAAAGATACTTCACCAATCGTTGAAGGATGTTGCTGCTATACATGCCAGAACCATACTAAAGCATACATTAATCACCTGATCAATGTTCACGAAATGCTGGCTCAGACACTAATAGAAATGTACAAGTTTTCATTGGTCCCGATGATAATGATAATTGTTATTATTGTTTTAGTAATACTCATAATCCTGTCCTTGATGTTGCAGACACAACACACACCATTATCTGGGATTCTTCCGTGCAATAAGAGAAGCAATTAAGACAGGAAACTTTGAGCAATTTCACCGACAGTTTATTGAGGGAAGGCGTAATTGTGTTGCGGTGGCGGCTGTGCATGCATGAGTATTTTTTTGTTAAAAGGTAAATAGGAGGGATCAAATCCCAGATATTAACCCATGAAGGGCAACGAGGCAAGTCAATAGGCCAGACAGCCATCGGCAATCATGCATTAGTTCTAGTACAATATAGTTATCTTTGAAGATGGTTCCTTTTTATGAGTGTAATAGTTCAACTAAATTATGTAATGGCTTGGAAAAGAAAAGATATGTACTGTTTATCAATCTGATAACCCCTTGACATTTGGTTGATGCAATTTTTCTCCTATCAACTTCAAGTTAGATTTGGTTGCAGAAATTAGCTATGTTATCGAGTGACCAAGCTTATACATGAAACATATTGGCCATCATCACTCATGTCCTACAATGATCAATGATTGTGTGCAGCACTCATCCATGTGTCCTGCAATAGCCAATCTTGATTTGTATTCTTTTGGTGTTTTTTGCGCGAGACTGCTAATCATTAAATTATTTCATTTGAAAGCAAAAATGACACATGGCTTTAGGTGGGAAGGGCCGAATGAAGCTGAGGCCAGACCTTTCCAGAATATTACAACGGATTTTGATCATAGCCTTGCATACCAGAATAACGAGGCTTTCTATATGGTTCTTCCATCATCAATACTAGCAAACTTGGTAGCCTACTTTAAAGTTCAAATTTGGCAAACATAGCCTTGTATACCAGTATTCCAACTAGTATCTTTCATTATGAATGTTTACTAAATCAAATAGAGGGGCAAAAAAGATCAGAAAGGCCTCTTTGTGCTGCTACTTTCTTCACCTTTTCTGAGTCGTGACTATCACATTTACTAGTTTGAGTCGCAGGAAAAATAAATATATAAAAAATAGTATTCTGTGAGAAGGGAAAGTTTCTAGACTTATTAGTAGGGTTATCAAAATGAATTTGGCAACAAGAAATGGTAGAGGAGTTATGGAAGGCATTACTTCATACTGTAACCTCAACAAAGCTAAATTTAAATGTGTTTCTCGTAAGTGTCACCAGTTAACACAGTATGTTGTCATAATGAACATATCCTTTGAACTCTTGAGGGAGTGAAAACATGGAACTTATAATGCCACTGAAGTAAAACCTCACAAAATTTTACAAAAAATTAAGTTAAAATGCATTATAAGTGTTTCCTCAATATGGTCAAGATTAACATCAGAAATTTAATTGTCTACCACCACCATGCTCTCGATATATAAACTGTAAAAGTTCAACATATTAAGTGCCAGCTATGTGGCTTTATAATTGACCACTCCGATTGATAGAGGAGATAATGATACTTCTAGGAAAGCAAACCCTATATGGACATTTACAACCATGGCCTAGCAATTATTTATTATCACCATCAGCTTGGAGAGTTTCTTTTACAGCATATTCAGAATTGAATTTAGCTACAAAAATATCTACAACTAGTGAGACATTTTCTTTTTTGGTAAGCAATACATTTACCCCAGGGTGAAAAAAAAAGTATACAGGCATGGGGGCATACCCTAGACAAACAAAGAAGACTATATACACAGAATTTAGTACCAGAGGTTAAAACTATACAGTGGCTGCTGAATATGTCTGGAACAAATAAGACAAGATCTTCTTGTAGTCACCAAATTGAGCACCAGTATTGGGATCAATAAAGTAAGGTACCTGAAAGATGATAAACTTTCCTTAGTAATGCTTAAAGTCCCCTGTAGGTGAAAAAACATGCATGCAGGAAAGCAAAATACCTTCAAGTCTTCAACTTACCATGCAAGCTGTTAACAATTTTCTGTGTGTGCGTATGTGTTCTCCCTAAATCACAAGGTTACATGAGACCTAGGCCATTGGACAGGCAATGAACACAAACAGATTTAATATCCGCAAGAGTTTATTTCTGCCTAATTAAGGTAGGAGTACATTCAAGTATATCTCTATCTCAGGATGGCAGCAGAGTCTCAAGGCCAATGGAAAAACACTATAACTAGTCTATTCAGAGTTTCAGAAAAGCAAAATACTAGCAAAATTGAATTCATCTCAAGTACAATATGTTATAGATATTAAGAATGACTAAATATTGTAACAAAACTAACCTCTTTGGATTGAGATGCATCAAGAAGTAAATTTGTCCGCGTGGAACCTTCTCCCACATTATGGAGGATGTACGCAAGCTCCAACTCACATAGTGCCTCCCGCACAAGTCTTGCATACTGTAGAGAAGTGTAAGTTTGGGAAAAAGGAAGTGAAACAGATTACACTATATCAAGGAATGCTTAAACTACTAGAAGATACTTAAAAGTATGACTAACACGGCAGGTCTAGAAAGTGTTTCTGTGTACCCTACTGGTCCTAGTATTTTTGACTTATTTTACACCCAATTTGACAATCTTGCACACTGTCTGAGTTTTTTTCTTTTTTCCAGGTTCTTTTAGTTGACAACTCAGGGATGTGTGGTATCCAAACTTTACACAAATGAAAGTGTTGTTACCTCTCTGAATGAGTACATGCCTTGATTTGGCTAAATGAAGGCCATTAATCAAACTTAGCTAGCTATAGTGAGCGTACACTTTGACTTCAAAAAAAAAAAAAAAGAGGATACCCTTTATTTACTACTTAAAACTGCAACAGACCTCTGGTTTCCTGACCTACTTACTCAAAAACAAAGGGGGAAAAAGAAAGAAACAAAAATACTTATTTTCCAACATACAATGATGTCAGCCCTGTTACATAATACAGAAGTGAAATAAATACCATTCATATTATAAAACACAATCATCTAGACAATAAAGAGTAGGCAGACATTATCTTACCGCGTTATTTTCATAAGAGAAAAGTTCCAACTTTTTTGGTAGTGGGTCTTGTCTGGCTTTTTCCCACAATGTCATTCCTCTTCCAGCCCGAAGAATTGTTGGCATCCATCCTGTGAACAGTGTGCTGCATGAGAGAGAGGAAGAGAGAATGAGAATGAGAGCCAAGTGCATACAGGATTGATATGACTATAAGCTCTAATTCAAATGAGACTTTCCTCCTTCATAAAAATGGATGAATGGTGGGGTGATGGGTTTAGGACCTATTTACAATTTACTAATAATAATAGATTAAAAAAAAAAGTGATACCACTGACAGTGGGTATTGATCATACATCCAATACATGCCAAAATCCATTTGTACCTCAAAACTGTCATCTTCATACTTTGAAATGCATATAATAATCATATTCATACCCTCAAAGTGCATATGATGATTATAGACCTAGTAAAAATTGCTAGTCATTGCCTTTCTATTACGGATAACATCAGCAGAGATATGTTGTGTTACATTGAGGGAGAATTTATGTTGAAGAAAATATTCTTCATTTGATCAAATGGGAAGTTCAAAGGAGAATTAAAGGGAATGGATACTTTACTAACTGAATTCAAAACAGTATTGTGCCGTACATGGGAAATTTCTTTAGATGCTCCTAAATCTGCTTCTTAATTCCTTTCTATTGTTGTAGCTAGGTGATTGTTTCCCTTGTATATGAGTTAGATTTGATATTTTAAATGGTGTTCCAGTTTTGCTAGTAGGTGCCCATTACATGAACTTTGTACCCTGTTCACTTGATGTAATAAAATATTCTCATTCATCAAAAAAAAAAGTGCAATATCGCATAAAGACAGGAGTACACTAAACAATTTAACATCATATTAAGGTAAATGTGTACTTGATTATCTCAAAATAATTATAAGAAGACATGGAAGATAACATCAATTGATAACTTCGTTTCAAGTCTCAAAGCTGTGTAATTGATTATCTAAAAATAACTATAAGAAGACATGGAAAATACCAGCAATCGATAACTTCATCTCAAGTCTCAAAGTTGTACTCATAAAAAATACAAAATCCTTGTCCATTGAGACAATTTCTGAAGTCCATACCTTTCCAAAAGTCCTGTTGATGGGCTTCTCCCTTTACCATATTGCTGAAATAGGTAATTCACAATATCACCTAACATCCAAAGTTAGAAAAAAATGCATGTTAAAAAACATGTGAACTTGATATCCAGAATGAAATTAGGTACAAGAGAAATTACAAATGCTGACAATGACTTTCATCAACCAGTTGTGTCTGCTTTATTGACCAATAGTTCACTTTATTTTTGGAATAAATTATAAATTGACAAGTCGTCATCATCAGTACTATGCCAAATCAGAGAATGGTTCCATAGATCCAATTTATCCAAAAAATTATATCTTCAATTTTGTGTGAGGTTTTATCCTCAAATTCCTCTGTGGGCTATCTATGTATAGATTGGTCAAACCCAATTATCTAATTACCCTCTGGTCAATATTTTATATATTACTCAGGTAAAAAAAATTATATATTTCAAATTTAATGTGTGATACTAGAACACCATTTCCTACAGGATAATCAATTGTTTCTGTCATTGCTTATATTTTGATGTTATACACTAAATACACCAAGAGGTCTTGACATGTTTATGCATCTAGTCAGTCCTGCTCCTGCATGGCATTTCATAATGAGTTTCAAACAAGCATGCTACTATACAGATCTACTGGCACTTTAAGAATCTTGCAGCTTATGGCTAATTGTGGCCATAAAAACCATAGACATTATTTGGGAATGCCTCATTAAGGAATAACCTAAATAATTTTAAAGAGATTACAAGAATCACCTTTACAACAATAATCACACTCAATAAATGAGAATACATAGTTGAGGCATCCATTATCAACAAATTTGCTCATACAAGATCTGAAAATAAGACTAAGCTTTATACTTACCACTTTCATACAATGAAATACCAGTATTTGGATCAATGAGGAAAGGAAACCTGCATGGAAAATAAGAACCTCTATAAATATGCAAAATTTTGTGAAGGTAGAGAAGCAAAAGAAGGAAGACCCCTTATCCTTTTCTCAAAGAATAAATGTCCAAAACAGATTAAGGATATCAACATCATAAAGGTTCCTACTGGACCAGATGAAAAATGACATGCTGACCTCATTCACATAACTGATTGTTACAAAACAAGTTCATATATGAGATTTGGTAGAGAATTAATTACATACTGCTCTTTGCCACCGGATCTTCTAACCATTTCTCTATGTCTTAGAGAGCCTTTTGGACAGGGATAGACCTATATATATTTGCCATTGAGTTCAAATTAGGAAAGTAAATGACAAAAGAGCACCAATAAGGAAATAATTTTCAAGTTTTACAAACAAGGCTGAAAAATAAAGGACATAAAATAGTTAATCCACAAATATACTAGACACAATGTCTTCTCTAAAAAAAATCACATTCACCTATACAAGCCAGTATTAACAAATTATCAAGATCTGCTTGAATGAGTTTGAACTAAGACTTCCACTAGGTGTGTGGGATAATCATCAGCTTGATCATGCAACATCTATATTTCGTTTATGAAAGAATGTAATGTTAGCTATATCCAGATAATTGGATCAAGTTTGGTAACTTGATGAGTTATGGCTTTCAACCCATTTTGCCCCAAAACTAAGTTTATACCAGGGCTTAATTAATTATCTGACAAGCAAAAAATAAGAAATGAAGGAGGAGTGAAATTAATCTTATTGTGTTAATCTATCTGATATTCAGAAGGTAAAGTTCCATTTTCAGATTCAACAGCCTGATCCAAGTATCACTCTGAACCGACTAGTTTTAGTTGTACCACTATTACAAAGTTACTCCTACCATTTTCCATGCCAAGTATGAAAACCTTCTTTATTTCCTTTTTACATAACAGATACATGCTGGACCTAGAATCAAGTCCAGAATTCTCAGCTTAATCATGGGCTCAAACTTTCTATGACTTTCCTTATTTAATGTTTTTCATGATGAAGGAATATGCCTAGAATGCAAAATAAAATGGTGTCAAATCAATGAGACAGCAAAGATAATGATTGTGCACTCTAACAATAGGACAGCTACCAAGCATGGGAAATTGAGGTAAGCAATGGTTTGGTGATTATATCTAAAGTATCCATTCTTACCTCTACAGAAAGATCTAGCTCAGTCATGGCCTCTCGAACCCTCCGGCAAAAGGGGCACGCCTCTGTTGACAAATAACATTTGAAAGATTAAAGTTACAGAAAAAAGCCAATCCCTGAAAACAATCTGCAACACATGATACGAGAACTTAGCTGTTATCCGAAAAAAAAGTATCAGGACTACCTAGACCAATATATGACTTGATTCTTCATTATGGTCTAGTCATACCTATATCTAAGCTTGTAGCCCATATTCAATCATATTGACACATTCAAGCAGTATAAATCATGTTCCAAAAGTATTCTTGATCTTCATAATTTAAAAAGTGCATGAAACAGAAGGTATTTTTCCACTAGCAACAAAATTGATTATCACTTTACGGATGATTAGCCAACAGTCTTATCAGGGAGAAGCTTACCAAATTCAAAGAGTTGCAAACGCATAGGTGGATCTAAAGTGGTGATCTCTTCACTATATAAATTGTCTGATAGTGCTTTTGATCCCCATGGAAGTCTTGCCAGAGTGGACAGTGAAGATGTTGCTAACTAAATTCAGAAACAAAAGCAAGGATGTCTGAGTAAGCTAGCAATTGAAGCCCACCAAGTGCAAAGTTGATATTACTATGCAAATGTACAGATCCATGCATGCCTACACGCATACATATCATAAAGAGAAGTACTTGCAGGGGCACAAGAAAGGAGGTACAAAGTAAAATGCATGTTACACTTAATGAACAGTATAGATGCTGGTAATCTTAATAGGTTTTTCAAAGTATTCTCTTCTACGCATCTAGAGAAGTTACGCAAACTAAATTTTGTTCATGCCACAAGATTCATCTAGTGACCATATTGATTACTTCATCCAGGGTATTTTTATAGTTATTTTGTTTTTGATGTATGTTCTATGAAAAGATGAAAGGCAAAAAGCGTCAACTAAGAATGAAAATAGTGAAAGGGCAAAAAGAAGAATAGCGGCAAGAAAAATCCACATAAAGCAATATTAAATTTGAGTTCTGAAAATAAGAAACCCTTAAAAGAGATTACCTCCAAACTATAATTCCGTTCTTGAGAAGGATCTCCTCCCTGAAAGAAAGAAGACAAACATAATGGTATATATAAATGACAAAAAAGAAAACAAACAAGAAGTTTGGACCTGTACTATACATAACAAAATCAAAAGAAGAATTATGCAACTGGGCACTACAATAAAAGGTTGCATATTTACAGAATATATTAAATCATGCATACAACAAATTTTCAAGATAAGTAGCATTAATTAGTGATTAAATACAACATGTCAAGTTAAAGACTTTTTTTTTATGCAATTGCTAGAATTGCATTTTATAGGGTATTTGGCTGTACCCATCAGGGAATTTCAGCTGCATAGGCTCCTTACATCTCAATTTTTACAGGTGCAATTCTGTGGCTGTACTCCTCCATGCAAATATGCCTAGTTGAAGTGACCTTATCAAAATTAATCCATCCACTTGATGGGGAGAACAACAAGAACCTAAAATTTGATAAACACTACTTCAACCTTGTCTGTTACCTTATGGGACCTTTAAATCCTTCCCCTTAGTCATATGATGCAGATAACACCAACACCACAATCATATGATATCTGTATCCCAAGTATGTGCTCATGCAACATGTAACATTGACTAATGCTGAAATTCTTCTATACATAATTCCCCAGTTAGGAGTAACAAAATTGACTGCAAACCCAAAATTCCAATATTTTATCTAGCATAATCCACTTCATCACACATGTTGGATGCTAATTCCAATACCCCAAATCCATTTTACAATAAATACCAGTTCCATAAACCCATTCTCTTGGACCAATTGAAACATAGGAATTTCCATCTAGATGACTAATATGTTCTGACAATTGTATTTCATCCTATGTCAATAAATACTATAGCACTAAACAGATTTACCATATAAGATGCATAAAGGTTTCAACTTTCCATAGTTTAATTTAAAAAAAAAAAGGGGGGGGGGGGGATTAAGAGACTTACAGAGAAGAGCTTGAGCAGAGGACAAAGAATGGACAGAAAACTGGTTGATGGGTTGCCACTACTACTGGAAACTGTACCATTTTCCTGGGAAACTTGGGCGGATGGCTGGTTGGCATTGGGTTCTGAGTCAGCAGATTTTGCATGAAATCTGTTTCTGTGAGAAACCCAGTTCCCATTTCTCAACAACCTTTGAGAAAATGGTGAGAATTTCAAAGTAGCAGCTCGAGTTGAAGAAGTACTTGGGAATGGAAAATTCTTAAACTTTGTAGGAAGAATATGTTGAGGTGGTGAAGTTGAGAAATAGATAGACTGAGAGCATGTCAAAGATAGCAGTGACATTGTTTTAGTACTCTGATTGGTACTACACTACACTAGTACAGTGCACATAGACTTTGCTCTGAGCCTCTAACCTGGTAATGGATCGGGTTCAGTAGAATTGGGTCGGATCATACTTGGTGCGGGCCAAAGCTATCTGAGTTTTTTATTTTTTATTTTTGCTGAATTATCTGAGTTTTGAACGTGTCCATTTTTCTTGTACCAATGAACATTTGGATTTCCTGTAGCCTGTTTTGCTCTTAATGAAAAAATGGTCTCATCAAACTGAGGTTCGAAAAAGTAACAAAAACAAATGAATAATTTTTTTTTTTAAAATAAAATGTTGTGCAATTCCTAAAAATACTAAATTACTAATCAATAACAATAAAAATTTGAATTTTAATCAATACCTTATTTAAATCAATTGTTATAACCGACTTATGTATAAAAATATGAGACCAGAAATGCAAAAAAGCACTTGGTCCTTCAAATGTTGACATTGTTTTACTTGTGTAAAAGTATAATGGTATTCAAAAACAAAGAATACGTAAAGAGTAACAGCATCAGCTCATGCAAACTTTCTATCCATTTTGTACTATTTTGCACTTACTTTCTGCTGCAAGTGCTAAGGTTCTCGGTAAAAAATGCTCATCTTCTCAGAGTAAGAATAAAAAATGTGTCATACATATTTTATAGACACAATGGACTTCCAATGAACAAAATAAAATATCACCCCAATTAACCTGTATGGCAAAATTAAATCTTAAAATTAGTTTGTTTGTAAAATGCTTGTGGTTCTTTTTTTTTTTCTTTCCCGTTTTTTGGGTATGTGAACTGTTGGAAAAGAAGGAACTTTAAATAGTGTTAAATATTTTTTTTCTTAGGAAATAAATTGAATATTTTTTACTTAAAAAAAAAGTAAATAACTGAATATCTTTAAAATGTTTTGATAGTACTTATTATTACCCTAAACCTCAAATATGAATTTTCAAATTAGAGGTTCTATTTACCATCTGTTTGAGAATTGTTTGTTTTCTTTAGTTTATTTACAATTTTTTTTTTAAATTAATAGTTTTTATGTTAAATGTAATACAGAAAATTAATTAGTTTATTTTTTAAAAAATCCCATAAAAAAGTCTAATTTTCTTATCTAGAGTCAAATTTATTTCAAAAAATTAAAAAATTTAATTAATTGTAAAAAAAATTTAAGCAAAAAGCAAAATTTTTTAAAAGTGTAAAAAAAAAAAAAGAACAGAAACAAAAACAAAAACAAAACTGAATGAGAAGAACAACAAAGAAAGAAAGAAATGAGAGGGTTGTTATCTATGTACCAGAGAAGCTCATTGTCACTATGGAGAAGAACAACAACATTAACAACAACAAATGAACCGTACCGTATATTGTTGTCCGGTTCTTTCAGCACAGACCCAGATGGGAACCAAAGCTCGAAAGTCAATATCTTCGATCGCCAACTCAAACGCAAACAGGTTCACAAACAATTATAATTATAATTATTATAAATTCTCTGTCTAAAGTCATTGTTTTGTTTACCCATTTCAAAATTCATTTTTGTAATTCAATTAAAATTCAAAAAAAGCACTTACTTACCAAACAATGAATTACTTTATAATGTTTTTTAAAGTTTAGACCTTTTTGTTGGGTTTTTATTTTTATTTTTAAATTTTGTTCTTCTTTGTTTGCTTGTGGGAAAATTTGGGAAAGGAAAGGAAATGTTTTGTTTTGATTTTCTGTTGTAGTTAAGAATAAGCTAGAAAGATAAGCTTAATGTGAGTTGTGTGAGGCTGAGGAAATTATTGTTTAGAAGTCTGCCACTGAGTTCTGTTTGGTTGTGAGGAAAATGAGAGAAAGGATAGGAATTTTAAAGATGGATTTTTTATATTTTTTTGAAAACTTGCTGTGTCGTGTTAAAAAATTTTGAGGTAGTGTAATATTTATTCTATTTCATTTTTACAAAAATAAATTTGAGTGTATCTTTTAGTTGAACTTTTTTTTTTGGTTGCATTAAGATGTGAGTTCTGATTGGTTGCAAGGAAAATGTGGGAACTAAAAGGAAAGGAAAGGAAAGGAAAGTTAAAGTTCTTTTTTTTTTTGGTAAAGATCTTGTGTTAAGTTCAATTTTTTTGAGAAAGTGTTAGGGATGTGTATGAAGAAATTGAGTTCACCATTTTGTGTTCATAAATTTGAATAAATCTTTTAGTTGAACTTATTTTTATTACATTAAGATGTGAAAGAAATACATTTTAAAGTTATATGCTACTCTTTTCGTCAAATCTTTTAGAAATGAGGTGGTTAGGCTACACCATTTAAGGTTTATCAAGATTTGATGCTTCTTTCTGCCACTTGAAGAAATTAGATAGTGAAATTTGGATGAAAAGACTAAGGAAGGAGATCTAATCATGTTGAAATTCTACGCTCTTGCTGTCTTGCCTTTGATTGATCCTACTCGGGCTCTGTCTGGTTCAGGATTTGGATTCCATCTTTTCAATGGATAATCTAGTTTTTAAAGCCTGCAATAGAAAATCTTGTGATGGTTTTTGAGCTATAACATGAAGTCCACAAAAGTTAATCACCTGAGAAGGGAAATAATTGAATTCTTTAGTAGCCCTGTAAATTTTTGGGACTAAGGCTTGGTTGCCATTGTTATTGTTGTTGCTGTATCTGGTCATGGGTTGTTTCTTGGTGGCAGCGTGATCGAGCTGCTTGGTTGATGCGTCCAAATGATTCTTTTGTTGATGCTGTTGCTGAGAATCTGTTGGATCGCTTGGAGGTAGTAATAAGCATCTTTATAATTTAATCTTTTTCCATTCTCTCCAGTAACGCTGAAGGGTTACATGTTCTTCTGTTGGGCGAAGCTCTCAAGTTTGGGTAAATATTTGTAATATGCAATGCTGATTTCACTTCCAAAGTTTGAGTTTCTACTACTTGGAATTCAAATGCAAGTCTTAAATATTTTATGCCTGTTATAACTTCAGAATTGTTTCCTCATTAGGTTTATGTTGGCTATGTGTTTGCCTTTTGCAGGATTGTAAAAAATCATTTCCAACAGCATTATGTTTGGGTGGTTCATTGGAAGCTGTCAGGCGTCTGTTAGGTGGTCGTGGTAAGAATTTAAAGTTTCGTTTTTTTTCCTCCAACCATTTATCTACCTTTTACTTTCTGTGTTGCTATGTAATTAGTTGTCTGCAATCACTTTAAAAGATTAAAGAATTATTTGGGAGGTGAATTAGGAAGGACTAGGATATAATGGATGTGATACTTTGGAGTTGATGCCCTGATGGAATTATGGGAATTAGAATTTGCATTATGGCTATCCTTTTAATTGCATAGGAATTAGTCCAGTGGTTTTTTATTTTTATTTTTGTTGGACAACATTTTAATGCTGAGGAAGATGCTACCTGTGCAATTAGGGCAAGGTGGTCTGTTGTCTTTTTAGTGATCATCACAGCAATGTTGTTTTTTGTTTTACCTGTCTTTTTTTTTTTTTTCCTTCTTCTTGTACGTTATTTTTATTTCCAAGATGCTCCCACTAATAGATTGTAATATCATAAACACTTTCCCTGATGTCAGGTGGCATTGAAAAGCTCATTATGATGGATACATCATATGACATGATAAAACTATGTAAGGATACTGAAAAAGATGTGCACAATGAAAACATTGAAACGTCCTACATAGTTGGCGATGAGGAGTTTTTGCCTCTTAAAGAAAGGTGTGCACGTATTCTTCTTTCCCCTTTATGGATTCATGTGCAATACACTAAATGAGAGATTTTTAATTTACTTATATAGAATGTATTTGTGGTTTGAAGTTCTGTAGATGTGGTATTAAGCTGCTTGGGGCTACACTGGACAAATGATCTTCCAGGTTCCATGATACAGGTATGCGATCTTAGTGTAAACTTCAGTGGTCCATTATGCAACAAATTCATTAGAATTTTGATTGCAAAACTCAATAAGTTCTTTAATATAATGGGAAAGTTGTATTGGAACAAATGCCTAATCATTGTACTGTATGTTTTATTTCTTTATGTTGTCAGAAGCACAAAGATCAAGACATATATGAAAGATTACATGTTGTAAAAATAATAAGCACTGGAAATGCCTCTAAAGCTATCAGTTGGTCTTCATCTTGATTTATTTTATTTCATTGATTAAAAAACTTCGAAAGTTTTCAATCATAAGTTAAACACAAAGAAATATCAGGTATTTCTTTATTTTGCAATTTGACCACCAAAGGTATCAAACGTGTGTACATGCATTGAACAAAGAGTAGTACATGTGCATGTGTGTACACAGATTTCTATTAATAACCTACGTGGTTTTAAAGAAAATTAAAACCTTTTTTTTTTGCAACTTAAAATATATATATATATATATATATATATATATATTGTATCTCTCCTTGTACCAATGAATATAATGGAAGCCAGAAATTTTTTAAAGCTGACTTAAAGGCTTGAAATGTTGTGTGAGTCAAAGTTGCCCTTCCATCTTTTCCTCCGAAATTCTAATCTTTTCATGTATATAAAGGGATCCTTGCTGGATTCATTTCTAACAAATGTTTATCTTTGCCAGTGTAGATTAGCATTGAAGCCGGATGGCATATTTTTAGGAGCTATTCTTGGTGGAGAAACCTTAAAGTTGCCTATTCCTTTTCATTTATTTCTTTATTTACTTATCTGAAGTTAAAGTTATACATCAATGCTTGAAATGCCTGGTTGATTTTTCTAATTGCTCATACTTGTGACTAGGGAGCTGAGAATAGCATGCACTGTCGCACAAATGGAGCGTGAAGGAGGCATCAGTCCACGAATATCACCTCTGGCACAAGTAATTTTTTTTTTTTTGAAGAATTTGTCTCAGTTTCTTTATTGAAAAAAGTATATTTTTATTTATTTTTCAAGTGAATCAATGCAGTTATATTTCTTCATGATTAATGATGCTATCTAATTGTCTTAGCTTCCATGACCACTCACAATTAATTTTTTTTTCAATAATTTTAATTTGAAAATTCTTGAGAAATGAACACAAACTTATATGCCCTATTTCACATTGTAAACCATTCAACAGATTTTTTGCTTACCTTGTTTAGGTGCGGGATGCAGGCAATCTTTTGTCTAGGGCTGGCTTTGCCCTGCCAGGTGTTGATGTTGATGAATACATTGTTAAATATCAAAGTGGTAAGAATTTTCTCATCCTCTTGTGATGTTTATTTAGCAAAAATGGAACTTTTAGATCAAAAATTAATTGCTGGTTTACAAATTCAGTGGCCAATGAACTGGTGTTAACCAAAATACCCTTTATTGTATATGAACTACAAGCATCAAATGAGTTCAAGGCTTCAAGCTTTTGATTTCATGTTACTATGATGTTTCACTTGCTCTCTTTATTTAATATTGTTGTGGGGGCAAGACTTTCTTTCCTATGAATAATAAAGAATAATGCTGGGAAGTTGATACACAGATGTAGTCAAGCTCCTGCAATTTATTTTCACAAGAGGGGTAGAGTGTCCAACAGTGTTGGTGAGGGTCAACATAATTTTCTCATGAAATATTACCAAAGAAAATGGCATAAAACTCATTCTTCAGTGTAAAGCCCAGTTTGGCATCAAATGATGCATGCACACAAGAGATAGTGTATCCTCTTCATCAATGTTCTTTTGAGTTGTGGAATTAGTGGCATTGAATTGCATATCAGTGCTGACATTTAAAATTTAATTACAAAGCCGGTACTTGATCCACCTTTGTCTTTGAAATATATTTTTCAATATAAACGCTTTAGAATGATAGTTATCTGGTCCTTTTCTTTTCTTTTCCTTTTTAATATTCTTTTTTCTCTCTGTTTGGTGTAGCTCTGGAGCTGATAGAACATTTGCGTTCAATGGGTGAAACTAATGCTCTCCTGCAAAGGAATAATGTGAGAGTTTTTATATTTGTTAAATGCTGAATATCCTTTCTTTCCAATGACTCAAGTACAGAGCATGAGCTAGTTTGGAAATCTCAATTGAAATTTGATGTTTTCATTGATGAAACCAGATGCTAAACAGAGAAACAGCACTGGCAACTGCAGCTATTTATGACTCAATGTTTGCTGCAGAAGATGGCACCATCCCTGCAACCTTCCAGGTGAACATAGTAGATTACTTATTCACCATTGACTTTTTTCCTTGCTAATGTCTAATGAAACTTGGGAATTTACAAATAATTCCATATAGGGCTAAACAATATTAGTGAGATCATATATAAAATAAAATAAGCAAGATATCACTTTCTTTAAAAATTTAGGGAATGCACCGATGAAGACTCTGGAGTTGTCTGTGATTAGTACAATATTTGCCATCAACAATGTTCCTGGGTACTCTTAAATCATTATGCTTCTATATACTCAGTCACAAGATATGTTATATGTGCATAGCCAAAAAGGAATATATCATGTTGCTAGAAGCTTTTGATACAAGGCACTCCAATTTCTTTTTTTTTTTTTTTTGGGAAAAATTTAGAGTCTCTTCATTTTTGACAGAAAGGTAACAGTTCAATATTTCCAGTCCACATATTGATAATGTGGGTAGTTTTTCACATTGAATCCATTTGGTCTTTTTAATACACAATATATTTTTGTTAAGGGCAGCTATATGTTATGTAAATAGGATTAACTGGCTATTTTATGTGACACTATGCCAATGATAGATCTCTGTAACCACTGCCAAAACCCAGCTTCCATAACCTTCAAAACAGCTTCTTTTGCTTGGTGACTTTCATATTATCTATTGGAAAACTTGGAAACTAGATGCAGAGGGAGCCTGCTCTCTCTCTCTCTCTCTCTCTCTGTGACCTGGAAACTATAAAATTTGCTCATTTTTCAATATAGAAGTTGTATTCATTCATTATTGTTGTACACAATTGTTTGCTTGGAATATATCATGGCACAAATTTTTCTTGGTTATTTGTGGGGCAGTTAATTGAAATTTAGACCTCTAATGACACTCAAATACTTGAAAGGAAAAGGAAAAAAAAAATACAGTTTACTATTCTTAACATAGAATGTAAATATGCAAATCTGTGTGGACTGGTATCCAGCATTCCAATTCCTATTTCTTTCCGTATTAGGAAGTAGAGTACTACTGAAAGTAAAATCCTCTTCCCTGGCCGTATACTACGTTTGACACTGCTCTTGGTTGTAGGTAATTTTCATGACAGGGTGGAGGGAACATTCTTCTCAGCAGAAGGCCAAAAGGAGGGGGTCTGCCACTGTATCTTTCAAGGATATCCAGAAAAAATTTGGAAATGGGAACTGAACACTCTTTCTCTCTCTCTCTCTCTCCTCAGTATGCCTTGGATGAACAAAGAGTTGAAAAAATAAAAACTGTAATAGCTTTTCTTTTTCATTTTTCAGTGCTTTTTTTCTTTTCTTTTTTAAATTCTCCACTTGTTAAACTAATAAAACATTGTTAATAAAATTCTTATGAGTTGGTTCCTAATTGATTAAAGATAGGTCACACTTTGTTCAATTCCTTGATGATGAGCTTGCAACCTGAAACCTTTACTTCTGAGTTGGTTACCAAGTGATGAAAGATAGACAACAGCATGGTTCATATTCAGCATAAAATGGGGGTAAACCTTTATTAAGCAAAATATTTCTGAAGTACAACATGAAATGCCATCTCTAATTGTTTCTTGTTTTCTTCTTTTCCTTGCATACAAATTATGCCTTTGGCATCACTTTTACTTTCAAATTTTGGAACACCAATATGTTTGACAAGTACACTTGCTGTTTTCGTTTTATAATCAAGGCTATCAAGCCACTGTATTCGCAATTGCAGTATGTGTCACAGTGCAGATTTCTCAGACATAGATAACAATCAACCGTTTGTATGAATCAACAATACAATTCAAAAGCATGCACAATTAGATTAATGAATAACACACAATCTCTATTACTTTTACTACAAAGTACAAAGGACACTCCCAGTTCTCGTGCAAAACCTGCCTTAGATCAGCACCAACGGTTACAAACGGAGTTTTACAATGGTTCCCAACATAGTATACTCTTTTAAGTTTTTTCTCTTTTACACGTTGACACATCTAATAGATTAAAGTAAACATACACGAAATAGTTGGTGCAGTGGTTGCTTGCTAAGTAACTACACCTAGACTTATTACCACAATCTTGGAAGTGCCTGTTTGTCTTGGCACTTTTTCATGTTTTAACATAGCACTACTTGTGCGCATGTTCCAGCCCATCACAAATCTTGCAAATACACTTGACAACCTGAGTAAATGCCTAAAAACTCAACCTTGGAGGGCTTGGCTCATGTCAATCCCATCTCCAAAGTCCAAATCTAATCAACACAACCCACACAGCTTACACAACACATCGCTACCTACATGCAACCCAGCCACACAAGCTAAAACCCAACAATAAGCCACTGGCCAAGCCCACGGTAAGACTATTGTGCCTTACTTATTGCACATGTTGACCACACCACAGCATACACATGGCGTCTAATCTACCAAGCCATTACAAAGAGTCCATCACCTTTACAAAACCACTACATTGCCATTCAACCAACACGACTATGCATGCACCACAACAAGGTAGTATATAGCTTGTTGCTGTTTCAAGGAACTTACTCAGTTCATGGCATATGCCTCCTTCATGTCCATAGGTTTGTGCATGACTAACATTCTTAGATAAAGCACAAGAACACACAAATCACACATAAAAGGTTGGGAAAAAAACAATTACTCGAGCAAATCTTCACAGAAATTTCAAGTGAAATAAAATACTACAAGAGAGAGACTATCATAATATCCTTGATTAAAATTCTGAAATGTGAGCGGATACATTCTGAAATCCACCTTAGCAAAAATTTGAGTGGATAAATTCTGAAATCCACCTTAACAAATACAAGAAGTTAATAAGTTCTACATGTCAAAACAATTATAATAAAATGATATTGTAGGTTTTGGATGAAAGGATAATAATTAAATCTAGTGACACAAAAGTTAAGTTCTACATTTATCTAATGATTTATGAAAAAAACTTGTAGGTTTTGGCAGAGATGATAATTTGCCGTATTCCTCCTATGGGTGCAAGGACTGCTATCAAAACTCCGATGATGATCGAAATCTGAAATTAAACACAAATATGTTAAATTAGTTACAAACAAAGAAATATCCATTACTAGTTTTGAATAATGGAATAATAAAGTATGAATAGATTAAAGTTTTAAATGGAATTAAGCTTACCCAAGATGCAATCCAATGAAAGCTCCATCTATTTGGTTTTTTTAAGACAAGCCAAATGATACAAGGGGTCTGCATTGAGAAGTTACAAAAGTTACTATCAGTATATAATTTTGGTTTCAATTTTTTTTTTTTTCCTTTTTTCAAAGTTGAAAAAGGATATATAGTGTATTATAAACTTACAAAGTATGAGGTTGAGGCAAACACTAGTCCTCCAAAGAACCCCAACAATCCTCCAAAGAATGGAATACACAATGCAATGAAGCCTGTTATGGCTGTTATAAAATTCACAATATGAATCAGTCATCAATAGTGATATATAAAGAAAGAAAATCTCTACAAAGTTTTTATTCATTTATTTTTTTGGTACCAAAATGCAAAATCATAAAGAACAACATTAATTAACCATACTTACCTACGTATGTGCTACGACCAGCGAGGCGTAGGGCTCGTCCAGGAGTGAAATGTAACTTTTGCACCAAACATGACTCAAGCATGTCGAATACAGGCATAGCAAAAACCTGAAAAAGGTAAGCGAAACAACAATATTTACTACATCTTTGTTTATCATTTTAAAGGGCCGTTTTGGTACATGTGATTAAACTTATGTTTTCAGTTTTTAAATAACATTACATGCATTTTCACACATTTTTTCACCCACACATATTTCCAAAAAATACAAACAATGTTACAAGAACAACGTTACCAAACGGCCCCTAAATCATTCTTAGCCACCTTTTTTTAGCTTTCCTTTTCTTTCTATAATGGGAAAAGTAATAGTATTTGGGTAGATACAAAATTTATGATAACCCTTTTGTTTTTGGTTAAGATGATATGTTTTGATTGAAACAATTTCACTTTTAGATAAACATGTTATATATATATATCAATTGTAAAAAAAAAAAAAAAAATTGTTGAGTTTTATTATTTTGGAAAAATACTAAAACCAATACCAATTTTATAGTACTACTTTAACATCATAATAAATATAAATGTTTTATAATTATTAATCAGTAACACATCAATTTATAAGACATACCTGATAGCTTCCTATGACATGTAAAAACACCATAAAGTTTGCAATGGCAATAAGCCAACGGGGTTGTTCAAGTGAAATGAGAATATCATCTTCAACAACGTTGCCAAAAGCCCAGAACCCAGAGACAGAGACTGCTAAATAACAAAGGGCTACAATGATATAAGCCACCACGCAACCTTTCCACATGGGCTTCTTGGATGTGTTCTTTTGAGTTGAAGGGATTGTAGCCTGAATCTCTAAAACCACACTGTGACCAGCATATGCAAATGCTATGGTTCCAATACCATTTAGAACATCAAAGATTTGGCCAGCAGTTGTGTGAGATCGAACTCCATATGTTGCTGGATGGTGATGACTACCCCTAATGGTTGATGCTATAAAAGCCACCATTGAATAACTGCAACAATTTACACAATGATCACTTTTAAAACTTTTGTTTTGTGTAAGTAAACACAATCTGATTTACATTTTGTTTAGTAAGTTAAATACAAAAATAAAATTAATCATTCAATTAAGTATTAAGCTATAAACTATATTGTACATGTGCACATGCCTTGTCAAAAAGCTATTTCAAATAGATCTATTCTATAATTTATATTAAATATTATAAATCTGATGTGTATCTAATGTCGTATTATTCAAAATGTTAAATAATATAAAACTATGTATATTATTAGATACAAAATATAAAATATAAAATGAAATCCTAATCTTAAAATAGACTCTTTCCACATGATCATATTCTTTTCACATGGCTATACTTGTGTGGCCATTGGCAAGTAGATATTCATCTTTGTATTGTGCATATGAGTAGATTTGTGTAAAAGCTTTTCATTCACGTTAGGTTTTTACCAAGAGGAACCCACCAATGAGGTTCATCATCCACTAGATCATATACCAAAAAAAAAAAAAAAATGTAGCATACATATTGATTTAACATATAAAAAGAAAATTACTATTTTACATATCTAATATATACATCATCTCTCTCACATTGTGTGGCTTCCACTACTGTATGAAATCTACACATTGTGAGATGATTAATACATATGTCGAATAAATGAGTTATCTTATATGAAAGAGGAGGACAAAAAGTACCAGAATGACATCACTGCAGCAAGTAGCGAAATTCCTTTCAAGGAATTAAAATTAGGGGTTTGGGAGATGAAGACTTGCAGGAACGAAAAGAAGAGGATGAAATATGTTAGTCTAACATCAGCCACGCTTGGAATCAGCAGATCAAAGAACTTCTTCAATGACTTCCCACCCGTGACCGAATACACTATGGTTGAAGCCACTTGAACACACGTTTGCTGAGGCATAACAATCCAGTACCCTAATTTAGGACCAAAAGCATGCTCTCCCAATTCAGGGTACCTATCAAACCTCTTTCCAGGCACTGCTTCATGCAGTTCAACCAGTTGCCACAACGTATAAAAAGTGATCAACCATGAACCAAGAATCGCTACAATTCCAGGGATCCTACAAATTAATTAACCAAAGAACATATAAGTTCAAGTAAATGTAACACAATACAACAATGACGACAATAACAACCAAGTCTTACTCTTAAAATTTTGAGATCGGACTAATCAAGATCAATCACATATATAAAAATAACACAATATTCAATTAGATTTAGTTTTGTAAATGCTAGTAAGTACGTACCAGCCAAGTTGGGATAGTGCAAAGGGTAAGCCAAGAACCCCAGCACCCACCATAGCCGTAACATTGTGGAAAGCTGAGTACCACCACTTTGCTTTTCTAGATGCAGTTACAGGCAGCCAACTATTAAGGTCTACCACTTGCTGCTCAGTTTCCCTAGACTGAGGAGCCATTTGATCACTTGCATTCCCATTGTTTTCCTGAAATTAGATTGTATAGCATTACATGAACATAACAATATATGCTTTAAGTAAGGGACAAGTTTAGTTATAAAATTGGTTGTAGCGCAAGACTACAATCTTACTCAATAAAATAAACATTACTATATATTTTGAAAATCTAACCATTGAATTGCATGTTTTTTACACTTTTAACACATATGTCAAATTTTGTGTCAATCAGATATTATTTACTATATGATCTATAAGTTTATATTTTATGTATAATTTTAAACTACAAAAATTTGCAATTTAAACAATTTATTGATGATATAGCTATTAATCTTTAATTTTCTAGAAATTTTGCAAGCATGGAGGATATATGAAGAAGATGTAATTCAATGGTGGATTTATTAAAATTCACCTTCAATAAAATGATATTGAGCAAAATTGTAACCTTACGCTACAACTAATTTTGTAGCAACAAAACCAAATATTCATAGTACGTAGTTTGTGTATGTGCTTTTAGTGCATGGATATTAAGACATACCATTGAAGTCTCGTGGTTGCACATTCTCCTTTTGCACTTACTCTTTGGTGAGAGAGTAATAAGTTGAGTGTTTCTGAAACTATGATCTGCAGTGGGTTTAAAAACGAAAAGTTTGAGTTAATTAGATCTTAGGGGTATCTAATTAATAGATCCTAATGTTGTGGGTCTTGAATCAGTCATGGAATCTCAACCACAATAAAAAGACAAATCAGATAAGCTTATCCTTCCTGCAAAAGTGTACCGAAAAAAGCTCAGTCGGAGCAAAGATTTAGAGTAAGGTGAGAAAAAAAATATTTGTCACGTGTAGGTTTCAATATCAGAAAGTTTAAAAACTCGACAAAATCTCACAATATTTCCATAATATTCTTATTTTGAGTTGTGATAAGCCCAAATATAATTTTATTTTGGCTTCTAATGATTTAGCAACTCAACTTGTGAAAAAATTAGGAGACTTTGTAGAAGAACTCAACATCCAAGATATCCTAAAGACATGGGCTTACTCTATAAATTAACAGGTGGCTCTTGATGAAGAACTTGAACTAGTCGTGGATACTCAGCAATAACTAAACTAATAGTTAAAAAAAATTATTTCTCTTTTCTTTCTAATTTCTTTTCTTGATAAATTGATTTATCGATCCATATGTATAATATCATTATGTACTACGGCATAAAAAATAAATAAAATTGACTCGTAGAATGTACCTCTTCTACTTCCTCTTCTTTCAGAGAGTCTATACGATATTCACAGCCTCTTCTTCTTCTTTCAGAGAGTCTATATTCACAGCCAAAAGCTTCTTCTTCTTTCGTAGAGTCTATACTCACAGCCAAAAGCTAGGAGAAAGAAATCACGAGCAATCCTAGCTCGTGAATGTAAAGGGTCTTTTATAAGAATCTTAAACGTCTCACTCCATTAAATAAATATAAAAGAGGAAGATGAATATTAAGGTATATATAAACACGGATTGGTTATTTATATAGTTTTATTCGGAATATAACACTAATTAGTGTTATATATATTCACCAGCAGTATCCTATTCCTATCCAAAATCTTTTATTGGGTTTATGACCTTTTTTATTTTTTTAATTTTTTTTTTAACAGAGAAGTTCAACCTATGGGGTCTACTCCTGATGATATCAAGACACCACTCAGTTTTTGATGTAGACAGAGATTGAACCTCAGATCTTTTATTTAACTGTAATAGACTTTATCAATTGAGTTAGTTAGAACCCACAGTTTTATTACCTTTTATATATATAGGATCACTGTACATCTAATTTGTAACTAGAAAATTAAATAACATCTTTCCTCACTTCCCATAAATAACCATCTTTTCTAACCAGGATTATATCATCTTGACTTTCTTTGTTGATTTTTCGTGTTTTTCTGTTTTTGGTAATATAAAAAAAAAAGGTGAAAATCATCATTTAATTTCCCTTATCTATTCTATATTAAATATAAAATCAAAACCTCTGAAACTCTTACAATTTTCCACGTCAGTATAATATTTAAATAAAATTATTTTTATTTAGTCCAAACATAATAAGAAGTGAAACTCTATCTCTCTAACAAGTTCAACTTAAACTCAAACTCAAACTCATCATTTTTTTTTTTAAACGAAATTATTTTTATTTAATCCAAACTTAGCAAGGAATGAAACTTTATCTCTTTAACAAGTCCAACTTAAACTTAAACACAAACATTGATAATTTATATCCAAATTTGCAAGGTTAATTATGAATATTATAAAAGCAAAGCAAACCCCAATATTTTTTTTTTTTAAGCCAAATAGAGGTATGAGTTCTTCTTATGTTATTTTCTTCTCCTCTATTTTATTAAATATATATATATATATATATATATATTATGGTTTTTAATGTATTTTTTTAAAGTAATTTTCATACATGAACCACCAAACTCTCTTTAATCGTTTTTTACAACATAAAAAAGCTTGCAATAATTGAAATTATTCTTTTGAATATAACTCATCTTTTTCTTATATTTCTCTATCGTTTAGTTATATATATTTTGTTTTATTTCAATAATTTCTAAGCAATCAGTCATCTGATTCTTTAATATTTTTTGGTCTTTCAGAAATTTTAATATCTGAATTTTTGAGTAATTTTTTTTGCAGTATTTGAATTTGTCTGACAAATTTTTTGTAAGCCATTGCATGTTCAAGCAACGGCATCTTCATCAAATTGTAACACAAACTGAAATCATACAATAACAAATCATGCAATGATGTAGTTTCTTAAATTTTTCATAAAATTATTTTAGTCTACCTCACAAATAAGAATAAGTAAGTTCTTGTGTATAGCACGGGTCAGTAACTAGTTGAACTTAGCATGAAACATAATTTTTTTTCATAAAATTTTTTTAGAAAATAACTTTATTTCCTGTCAAACTAAATAGTGGAAGTCAAAAGATAGTTATCCAATCCATTTTTAAGATTGCTATCAAACATGAAAAAATAAAATAATTATCTAGAAAATACTTTTTGAAAAATAATTTATTAATTTTTCAGAAAATGTTATAATGTCGAAATAAACGGACTCTTAGCCAATTGTTTTTAAAATTTGCATTTTGATGTTTTAATGGCGACGTTGCCGAATTCAAATATCATTTATGTAATGAATTTAAATATTTGTTATGATCTGCCTTTGTTGAAGCGAACAAAATCATTGTAATGGCCACCTCAACAAGTTTCAAAATAATTTTAGAAACAATTTATTTTTCCCTCGCAAAATTTGTATATATTTTCCTTCTTGGATTATTAAAATGAATTATATTACACGACTGTTGAACTACATGATATATTTATATTTCTAACCATCTCAAAAAAAAAAAATTGTAATTTAATTGGTTGGTACCTCCTGATGTTTTTAAAAACATCTAAGTTTCAAATTGTCTTACTCCATTATAACTTTCAACTTATTTACAAAAAAAAAAAAAAAAAAAAATACATGGTACCTGTAGGGTCAAGTTTTTCAAGCCAGGCTCAAAATGAATGGGACCTTAGGTCTTGAGCTTGGTACAACGAATTTGTAGAGAATAGGCCAAATAGCTAGGCATTAGCGTATGAACAACGGTTATTATGGTACTCTTTATGATCAGATTGAGGCAGACCGGATTCATCAGAGAGGATTGGTCCTCGCCATGGTCTGGGGAGCCTTTTTTGATCATAAAGAGCACCATGATGACCGTTGTTCATACGCTAATGCCTAGATCTTTGACCCATTCTCTACAAATTCATTGTATAGGGCTCAAAGCCTAAGGTCCCATTCATTTTGGGCCTGGCTTGAAAAACTGGACCCTACAATTAGCGCTGTCTGTGGGAAGAGCTTGTACATCGGTAAATATGACGGTTAGTCACGGTCAAGCTACAAGAATCCTTCGGGAGGACAGTTTTGGCAATGGTGCGAGCTGCACGGAAGCCCCCCATCATTTCGAGGAACACACTACCGTCATCATAGCTCAACCCCCGTTTTGGGTCACGCCTCAAAATGATTCATTACGAGGGGAGGATCACTAGACAGCACAGTTCAAGGGGCTTCGGACGTCAGATATGCACCTCCACGCACTTGTCAAGGGGCTAACTCTTGAGACCCCTACTATTCCGGCCCACTGAATCCCCTACGGATAGGGGAGCCGAGGGCTAAACGGGAATCTCTTGAAGTGCTAAACAGAACCAAGGTCTTGCATGGTCCTCGGACTCAAACCTATGGGGAAACTAGACACTCTAAAGGCCCAAGTGCTAGACAGAACCAAGGTTTTGCATGATCCTCAGACTCAAACCTATAGGGAAACTAGACACTTCAAGAGCCTAAGTGCTAGACAGAACCAAGGTTTTGCATGGTCCTCGGACTCAAACCCATGGGGAAACTAGACACTCCAAGAGTCTAAGTGCTAGACAGAACCAAGGTTTTGCATGGTCCTCGGACTCAAACCTATGGGGAAACTAGACACTCTAAAGGCTCAAGTGCTAGACAGAACCAAGGTCTTGCATGGTCCTCAGACTCAAACCTATGGGGAAACTAGGCACTCCAAGAGCCTAAGTTCTAGACAGAACCAAGGTCTCGCATAGTCTTCGGACTCAAACTTATGAGGAAACTAGACATTCCAAGAGCCTAAGTGCTAGACAGAACCAAGGTCTTGCATGGTCTTCGGACTCGAACTTATGGGGAAACTAGACACTCCAAGAGCCTAAGTGGTAGATAGAACCAAGGTTTTGCATGGTCCTCGGATTCAAACCTATTGGGAAACTAGACACTCCCAAAAGCCTAAGCGCTAGACAGAACCAAGGTCTTGTATGGTCCTCGGACTCAAACCTATGGGGAAACTAGACACTCCAAAGGCCCAAGTGCTAGACAGAACTAAGGTCTTGCATGGTCCTCGGACTCAAACCTATGGGAAACTAGCAACTTCAAGAAAGGCCTAAGTCCTGGGCAGAACGGAGGTCTTGTATGGTCCTCGGCCCCCTCGCCTTATGGGAACTAACAACCAATGGTGCCTTTCTGAGTGTTTAAACCAGGTACACTCATGCCCCGATCCTCGAACCAGACACCTTAAACAAGTTAAAGCTACAAATATCATCGGAAAAGGACCCTACTACCCAATGATCCCCCTTGGACGGTCTATTTTAGATTACGCATCCTCGGGCAGTCACCCCATTCACAATACAAAACATGCGGCTATTATCCCAGCTAGTCTTATATAGTTAACCGATTTAAAGTCGACATTGTTGTGCTCGTGGGTTTTGATAAGTTCAAAGTGACAGCTCCTTACCGACAAGAGCATCGATTCTAAGTACGGTTCGAAATAAAAGATACTAGCACATTCATTCACAAAATAATTGTTACAGAAAAGAAAGGATACATAAATTGCGATAAAATCATCTTTTATTAGATAAAGAGATAGTAAAACGTACATAAAAGGGCTTAGATAAGCCTATATCGTAAGCTAACTATAAAAAAAAAATGGGGGGGTTACACGGGAACTATAGATCCTTCAATTTTGCTCTAGCAGCGACTAAGCAAGCCTGGATGGCACCAGTGATAGAAGAGAAGAAGAAGCAGAGGCGCCTGGTCCACAATTTTGCTCTAGCAGCGACTAAGCAAGTTTGGATGGCGTCAGTGATGGAAGAGAAGAAGAGGTAGAGGCGCCTGGTCCGTAACCTTGCTCTAGCAATGATTAGGCAAGCCTGGATGGCACCAGTGATGGAAGAGAGGAAGAAGCGGGGATGCCAAATCCCCATACCTGCTTTAGCAGCAATCGAGTAAGTATCGTGCTAGCAGCAATTGAGCAAGTATCGTGCTAGCAGCAATCGAGCAAGCACGGACAGCACCGGATGGAAGTCCTAATGCTATCGCACCAAAAATCTGATGCGACCTCCACCTGCTTTGGATTTTGGCTGAAGGAAGAAGAGTCTCTTTTCTTGCCTTATCAAGGAGAAGAAATGTCTTGAACCTTTATCTCCCCTGCCCTGACCGGGCCATTCTGAATCTCGAAGATACCCAAGGCTTCTGAAGAGGGTGTGGCTCCTTCACCCTTACCCTAGCCTTGACCATTTCACCTCCTAAGGCTCAGTCATACTGGTAACGGGGACTTTGGGAACAATTGGAGGGTTAGGAATTTGAAAAGCTCAAAGGGTCTGCAAATAAAGGGAATGACCCCCCCACCGTGCTTCTTATATAGGAGGCAAACCTAGTGGTAATCAATTCACCCAAATCTCTAAAAAGAAATTAGAAGCGAAATAAATCTTGCTCAATTTCCAAAGTGATCTTCAACCGGTAAATTTATGTCACCTCGTGAAGGGACCCTCATTAAAGCACGCCTCATATACCGAAACGATAGGAACGCGACTTGGATAGATTAAAAGAATGTCCCGCATTCGGGAACGCGTCTTGGGCAAACGAAAAGGCTTTGGCCTTTAGTGGAGGGCCTGTCGTGGCAAGCTGAGACAGAGGCCCAATATAACCAAAACCCTCCTCTCCGTCCGAGGATCCGGACAGCAGGATTTTGAAGGGCTATTGTGGGGGGTGGGGGGGTAAAAGACCAAGGGAAAAAACTCTTCCTCAGCCACGGGGAGAGCCCTCCTCGACACATTGTAGCCGAGGACGGGAGACATAACCTGCCATCAGCAGTGACACTCTCTATCATCCCACAGAGCGGGAAGAGTACTAAAGCACGAAAGGACAACGAAAGTGTTTAAAAGAAAAGCTGTCATTATCGCATTCAGTGCCATGCGCCTGACATAGCCATACTTCTCTATCCTTACAACTACTGGGGGGAGGGGCTGATAGGACAAGTACCTACTCTAGGGGCCCCATTCAGAAGGAAGGAGACTACTATAAAAAGGGAGTAAAGAGAGACAGAGAGGGGGCGGAGACCCCCCAGCACACAAGAGGCATCAAAAAAGGCTCCCTAGACCATGGCGAGGACTAGTCCTTTCTGATGAATCCGGTCCACCTCAATTTGATCGTAAAGAGCACCATGATAACTGTTGTTCATATGCTAATGCCTAGCTCTTTAGCCCATTATCTACAAATTCATTGTACCGGGCTCAAGGCCTAAGGTCCTATTCATTTTGGGCCTGGCTTGAAAAACTTGACTCTACAGTATCTAATTCATAAATTCAAAGGAAGAAAAAAATTCAAATGCTTAAGTTAAAACAATGCTGCTAATTAAAGCTTTTGTTGTTTTGGCTAAGTTATTATTATTATAGCTAAAAATTATTAAAATAAGTAATTTTTTTTTTTAAAGATAAGTAATGTTAAGAACATAAATATTTTCACATCCTTTTTTTAAAACTTGTTAAAAGGTGTTAAACAATGTCACAACTTTCATTATACACCAATAACAAATCGTCATACCAACAATTAAAAAAAATTGTAAAAATATCTTGTGCAATAACATATATATAAAATAGGGCATTGTACGTTCGTTAAGGTACATTATTTGTACGTGTCATATATTTCATGGGTTAAGTATGAACATATTTAAAAAATATGAAGAACACATGTAAATTATGAACACTGTATCCATAGTATGCATAATGTACTTTTTTAAGGAGTATGTGAGAATATTTTCCCCTGAATTCTTTCTTTTTTTTTTTTTCTAAACCAAAAAAAAAAAATGTAAACAGCCCAGTAGTACACCATCTAATTTGTCCATATGTGTACAATAATTGGGCCACCATTTCATTAAATGTGAGCGACCTTTTTTTTTTTTTTTTTGATGGGGAACATATAAAATTATATCATATTATGACCATTCATTCAATTGTAACTGGACGCATTATGTTTTGCGATATAAGCGACAAATTCAATTTTTTTTTCATGCTTAATTAGATGATTGGTGTAGGGACACGATTAATCACGACTCACGAATGACATTGGCCTAATACGTAAAGGGTCCAAACAATATAATTTGTAGAGTGTGGACTTGAAAGGCTTGACCTTGATCATCGGACAGCGGTTTAGTTACGGTTTTTATGGAAGTTTATATGAGGGTGGACCTGGCGTGACTGACAAAACCTTACTTCAGTGCGTCCCGTGGAGATTTTGTCCTCGGACTCTGTCCGAGGAGCTTAGTGTTCTTCTCATTCTCCCTCTTTTAGGACTTCCCCGTCTGGGGATCCCCTTCCCCCTTGGTTCTTCTTCCCTTTTATCCTAGTAATTACTTTTCTTTCAATGTTTACGTGTAAATTTCACTTTCTGGGATGGAGACTTGTCCTATCAGCCCATATCTAGAGTGGTTGGGAGTAGACGTAAAAGCTGAATAGCATGGTGAAGAGTATAGACCTATCAGACGCAGAGTTCTTCATTACAGTATTGGCAGCTTTTTCACTTGCCTTACCCCTGCATTGAGCTCGCCCTTTCCTTCAGGCGTTCTGTGGGGTGCTGAGCATAAGATCGTCCCGGCCAGATCTTTAGCCCCCTTTTTTGGACTTTCATTATGCGTCCTCGACAATTGTTCTCCTCGGTTTAGACTTTGGGTCTTAATATAAAGTGGGCCAGGGTCGCAGATTCTCTGACCCCACAATTGGTAGTATGATTCTCTTAAAAACAATTATGTAAACAAAAAATTATTATCTAATAATAAGTGTATATTATATGTATTTATCAGGTTGATTTGGCCAATATTTCATTATTAATCAAAAGTTTCTTCTTCTCAAAATTTGTTTTTTCAAATAATAGGTTGGTCTTTATTTTTTTACATTTTATTTATAAAGTTTGTTTATATCTTTTGTGGGGGCCGCTCAATTAGTAGGCCCATTCAGTTCTGGCTTGTAGGGCCTGCGGCCCATCTGGGGGTGTATATCCGTCCGAGGACGCCATGGTCCTCGGCAGTACGCGTCCGAGGAGGATTAGGATTCTGTCTTGTTGTAACCACATCTCGGAACCAAGTTACTCTCAGAAGCAGAGCAGCCGGTCGGGAATGAAAGAGATAAGGCAAACAAATATCTGCAACTACAGCTACCTCCGCATTAATGACTTCCCAACCAACTCTCTGGCCGCATTAATGTGGAGGTGATGCCTGAACAATAATGGGGCAGCCTTACAGCTGCCCAGAGGATGTTCTAGGAGGCGCTAGATGGAACAGAGAGAAATTCCTGGAATCCCACCTACACGTGTATGGTGTGGATGGAATGAAGGAGGTGGTATATAAGCTGAAAGAAGAACCTGAAGAAGGGATCGAGAAAAAAAAGAAAAGAGGAACATACAAGGAGAACAAAAAGGAGAACGGAGAAAGAAAAAAGGGAAGAACACAAAGTGAAGAAGAGACCTTAGAGCCATTTCCTAAAAGTTGACCTAGTTCTTAACACCCACGCTCTACAAATCACATTGTTCGGGCCTCTTTTGCGCGCGAATCCAGTACAGATACGGCTCGTCGCAAATTGGGTCCCTACATCTTTTAATCAATAATAATTATAGGTTGCGGTTTCAAATTGATCATTAAGCAAGCTCACCACCCCCCCCCCCCCCAAAAACACATTATATGTTCCCTATTTAATTTCACTTTGAAGAGAAACAGATTCCCACGAATATTAACAACCATTATTTTTTTCATTAGACACGAGCTCATTTTTGTCTTTTATTTTTTTTTTTTTATTTTAAAGAGTAGGTGTTGAGTACTGACCAACACGTAAAAATAAACGTTTTATAATTCTTACGTGTTCATCTATATAACCGTAAAAGTCAAGGCATGATTTTATTTTATTTTATTTAAAAAAAAATCCTCAAGGCATCACTCTTCTCTCTAGAACCTTAACCTTAACCTTAACCTTAAACACTTATGTTTTAAGTTATCTATATATATATATATATATATATATATATAAAACCGAAACCTTTGCTGTCACCATAATTTTCCACATCAGCATAAAAAATAAAAAATAAATAAAAATTATAACTCCTCAAAACCCTAGCAACCTTACCCCTCTCTCAAATTAAGAAATATAAAGTCACGGTTTCTGCAAACTCTCTCTTTCTCCAGACGTAGGAAGCTCTAAAGCATTCAAGATCTACAAAACCCTAGCAACCTTACTCCTCTCTCAAGTTAAGAAATATAAAGCCACGGTTTCTGCAAACTCTCTCTCTCCAGACGTAGGAAGCCCTAAAGTATTCAAGATCTACAATGCACGGTATAGATTTTAGCTTATAAAGTTCAGCTTTTGTAAGGTTAGTTTGTTTATATATTTAGTCCTTATGTTTAGGTTTAGGTTTTAAGAGATTTATATATTACTACTATGTGGTTGAATTTCCCGTGACATCAGTTTTATGTTTTTTTTTTTTTTAATTTGTTTTATGTCGGTTTTTGCAAACTCTTTCTTTCTCCAGACATAGGAAGCCCTAAAACATTCAAGATCTACAAAATCCTACCAACTTTACCCCTCTCTCAAGTTAAGAAATATAAAGCCACGGTTTCTGCAAACTCTCTCTCCAGACGTAGGAAGCCCTAAAGCATTCAAGATCTATAATGCACGGTATAGATTTTAGTTTATAAAGTTCAGTTTTTGTAAGATTAGTTTGTTTATATATTTAGTCCTTATGTTTAGGTTTAGGTTTTAAGAGATTTATATATTACTACTATGTGGCTGAATTTCCCGTGACATCAGTTTTATGTTTTTTTTTTTTTAATTTGTTTTATGTAAGGTTAGTTTGTTTACATCAGTTCTTTATCTCAAAGATAAGGCTTTTATTTCTACCGCAAGAACTATTTAGGTATGTATCCCTTGTAAGCACACATGAACTTAAATTGTCTTTTAATATATGCATGCTTTATTATTTTCTAATAGTTTTCCCGTGCATTGCACGGGTTAGCGACTAGTTGTTTTAAAAAATGAAGTAAATCACTAATGAGTTTCTTAGTACGTATATGGTAAATCTATTAGATTTCAAATAGGAATGGTTTCTTTTTTAATAGAATTTCAATCTATGACAGATATTTTTTATGATTGCGCTTTTTATAATCTGAGCAATACATCAATTGGTTTTTGTGTAAGTGGGAATTGAATCCAGATATTTTATTTCACATTTATACCCACCAAAAAGAAAAGTACAAAAGTAACCAAAAATAAAAAGAAAAAAGATTAAAAAAAATTATGGAAACATCTCTATATGTGTTGCTATCGTTTTCAGCCTTATCCAATTTAAAAATTTTAACTTACATTTTAAAATGGTTATCGGTGTGGCCAATCTGTTAAATTTTAAAATGTAGTATAATACCTAATATCACTTTGTTTTTATATTCTTATTTAAAAAATGAAAAAATAACCAAAGACATAATTTTAGTATTTTTTTTATACAATATAGAAATTATATTCTAACCTATTTAAGTCTATATGTATGTGAAACTTTTTCTTAGAGACTTAAACTCCAGTCCTTACCCTACACACCTCACAAATACTTATACTTGTGGAGTGACTATCGTGCCAAAAGTGTACAGTGGATTTTACTGCATTTTTATTCACACTTGTAGGATACAATAATTATAGGCTATTTAATTGTTCAAGGGTGATTATATATATATATATTCAAAGTAATAAAGAGATTAGGAGGATTCAACCCAAACTTTATGGGAGGAGGAGGTTCCAAGTGACCTACAAATTAATAGCAATTACAAATTTTGGAAAAAGGCAAAGTTATTATTATTATTGTTTTTGCAAAAGTTTTACAAACTAAAGTGATACTGATAATAGACATGATTAGTGACACGTCAACATAATAAATAAATTTTTGAATTTTTTTTGTGTGTTTAAAATTTGACACATCAATCTTTTAGGCTTATGTCTAAATTTTGTTGTTACATCACTCACAAATTCTTATATTTAAAACAACCTGAATGATTACAACAAGAATAGTTGAGCAATAAATAATTTAGCCATAAAACTAAGAATTTGAAACTAGAAATAATTATAACTAGTCTCAAAATTAAAAAGAGTTGATTATAAATATAAAAAAACTAGTTAGGGTTAAATGTATATATTCTTTTTAGTTATTCCATACTACATGAAGTCATACTCATTAGTCATTATCACTTAATAAGTATGTCCTTTTTTCACTACTATTTTTTGTCTTCCATTATCTTTTTTATTTTTTCCATCAATTAAACCAACTCACTTTTTTTTCATTGGTGTATTAATATTTATTCTTTAAACATGGCCAAACAATCTAAAATACTATTTTATCATTTTTTGCAACAATAAATGTTACCCTTTGTTGAGGTCTAAAAAGGGTCATAGTGAAATAAGTCCAAAAAAGAATAAGTCAAGCCCAAAAGGGAAATTCAAGCTTAGCCCAAAGTAGTAGATACAGAGGGAATAAAAGAAAGGCCCAAAGGATCCTGAAGCCCAGAAAAAGAAGCATCCAAAAGAAAAAGAGGACCACGGCAAAGTATAAGAAGCAAGGATCCTCAGGAACCATCAATAGGCGCGGATCCCTTCAGGCACAAAGAAAAAGGAAGACTGGGACAGCTCGATAGAAAGAAGACAGAAGAAGAAAACAAGAAATAAAAAGCAAAAAAAGAACGCGAGCGACCTCTCATGACACAGACAGAAAAGGCCTCGGGGAACCAGGACAGGGAAGAAGAATGATAACAAACAACTTTCAAAATGACAGAACAAGATTCCGCCCAAATAGGAAAAAAAGGGAAAAGTGGAAGACGCCAGAAATGGGGATGCCGATAAGGGCATACCTCAGCACGTCCCAAAGAAGATGGCCAACCAAAAATTTTCAAAAGAATCAGAGCTGAAAGAAGGAAAGAATGAGAAAAAACGGAAAGGAGACTTACCGAGACGATGGGAACAGGACCTGCTCTGTTTGCAAAAGAGCAAAACAGGGGAATCAACGGTTCCCTGGGAAGACCAAAAACTCCATTATAAAAGGAGGGGATGGGTTGTGAAGAAGAGGCAGCGAAAAAAAGAAAGAAACACAAAAAAGAAGAAATTCTCCAGAAAAAACTATCAGAGAATCTGTGCAGAAAGGAAAATACTAAGGGAAAAACAAGTATTGCTTCCCGGTATCCTGTGAAAGCCACTATTGCACATACTCGGATTCAACGAGAATCAAACTTTGCAAGTTTTGAAGGTTGAAATAGCCATATAAGACTGCAATTTTTGAGCTTGACTGAACCTTGTATCACGTCCTAGTGAGCTTTCTGTAATCAAACAGATAATGTATTAATGAAACATTGCTTCATATTTCCCAGGATCCCCACAGCACTAATTTTTATCGCTTTGCTAATCCTGTTTCTTTCCTTCTGAATTTACCTTGTTAATTTTTGGCACTCTTTGATATCCTTGTTTGTCATTTTCTTTATATTGTCAGGAGTATTCTTTGTATCCCACTTGATTCTTAAACAGCTCGTTAGCTGCGGTGAGTCAAGGCCTGGTCCACCAAATCCTCCTTTTCACTTAGGTCCGGGATCCTTGGGCCTGAGTGTCACGAAAAGGGCACTCTTACACCCTTATCTTCAAACAAATTCTCTCAATGGAGGGCAGTGGAGTTTATAGAAGAATATAAGGAGGTGCAATAGCACCTGGCTGTCTAATTGACGGCTACAAGAGGTGCTACCTGGAGTCCACCACTAGAGAATTGCTTCAAACTCAACTTCGATGCAGCTATCTTCAATGACATAAATGCCTTAGGCTTCAAGTCCATGACGGCAAAGGGTCCATCAGTTTCTGACAGCGAGGAGGCTGAGGTGCTAGCATACCGCAAAGCATTGGAGTTTGCTGTAGACTCGGGTTTTGTGGAGTTGATTATGGAGGGTGATAATGCAACAGTTATGCAGACAATAGCATATTAACGGGCTACTCTATCACGTTTGGGTCACTTGTATGGAGATATCCAATGTATCAATTCAGGCTTACGAGCTGTGTCAGTAAGTTATGTGTGTTGTTCTGCCAATTCTGTGGCTCACTCTTTGGCTAAATTTGCTAGAGGAATTGTGGATGAGATTGTTTGGTCGGATGAATCCCCCCCACTTGCGTTAGAAGCATTGTATCTTGATTCATTTTAATTGAATGAAGCTGGTTCTACTTAAAAAAAAAAAAATTCCCTTATTCGAATCCCATCTTTCTTTGTATGTTCACTCATATGTCTTAACATTCTCCTTTAGCTACACTCTTTTTTATGAATATGTTGTTTTTTTAACAACCTAACATTCAATATCATAGAGCATAATTGATCTTATAGTCGTCTTTATTAAAAAAAAAAAAAAATTCTTTTAACTTAACAAGCATTCTATAATATACAATACTCCTGTTGTGCTTCTCCTCTTAATCCGCCATACTCTTATCCTATGATTTACATCATCTCCATTCTCTCATTCTCTTTGAATTATTGATCCAATAAATCAAAAACTCCTATTGTTTGATATCTCTTAATCATAAAGTCTTAGAGCCCCTTAATCCTTGTTACTACCTTGACTAAACTTACATTTCATCTACTATGTTTTGGTCTTGCTTAAAAAAACCCCTTTACATTCCTCTCAAATCAATGTAATGAGCTTATTTATCACTGGCATAGTACCAAACAAATATATATATATATATATATATATATATGAACTTAATGTTGATCCTTGATTCAAACTTATAGTTATATATAGGAAACTTGTATTGTCTTAACTTGTTCTCACACTAATTACAACTCCACCGGACCACCATACCTATTTTAATCAATTGAATAATAAATATATTTTGGATTTTTTTTTTTCCTTACAAAATCCATTCACATAACCTCTTTAAGGACCCTATAAATTGAAAAGGGTACTATTAACATGATAATTATTCAAGAAAATCTATAGACACAAAATTTGACACTCACTAATGCCGTAGATTGTTAGTAATAAGTAAAAAAATAATGTCTACATTGACCCGAAATAAAAACCAATACATGCTTGTCAACTCAACTATTATCAATTTTTTATATATGTACCATTATTCTAATCATTCATATCTCTCACAGAAACACGACATCTCTAGAAACCCTATTAACATACTTGGTTTTTAGTCAAAGTAACGTTGCATACACACAAAAAAATTGAAAACTTTTTTCATGAGTTGACAAAATTTTTACTAATTTTTATTTCAATTCACACATATATCACTTCTTAACTTATCAATGATAATTTTTTTTTTTTAGAATTTATCAATGATAATTTTGACACATCAACAGTGTCAATTTTTTTTGGCGTACTTAGATTTTCTCTTTTAGCCATGAGAGAGAGAGAGAGAGAGAGAGAGAGAGACCAATGATAGTTGTAAAGTGGGGCCTTAAATTACCCGCCGGCGCACATTAATGCAAGATGCGCTCAAAGTAGCACTAACGTGAGCTTACAATGCGCACAACAAACAAAATCCTCCACACTCATCACCAGTGCCAACCCATGAACCATGACCCATCCACACACACAGACACAGTCACTCTCTCTCTCTCTCTCTCTCTCTCAAATACACAATTCGGTTATAATAAGGCATATTCTCTTTTTCTATTTCGCTTTCAATTTCTTTCTCTCTCTCTCTTTCTCTGTTTTTTTTTTTTTTTGTTAGTATAAAAAAAAAAAATATTTTTTATATATATCCGTTACTGATTATCTTTCCCTTCCTTTACTTTCTCATCGTTTCCAACGTCATACAGTGAAAGAGAAAAAGAAAAGAAAAAAGAAACATACACACAGAGATTGAGATAAAATCGGAATTTGGTTTTCAGGGAAAACAAAATCTTTTGGTGGTAGTGGTGGAGGAAGAAGAGGGATGGATCTGTGGGCTGTGCATCATGTAAAGAACACGACCCGGACCCCTGTCTTTCTCAGGAACTCGTTTTCTGAGAAACCCAATTCCTGGCACTTGGGAAAACCCAATTCTTGTAGCGGAGCTGACTGTAAAGGCAAGGTCTTTGAGATCAGGGTTTTGAGGAGACGCAGGATTTCCACTTCTTCTTCTTCGTCCTTTGCTGTTAGAGCTATGGCAAAGAAGAATCATGAAAATTCCGGTATTGGGTTTTCTTCTTCTTCTTCTTTTTCTTTTTTACTTTGCTTGAAATTTTGTTGGATTTTTGGTTCCTGGGATTCTTCGAATTGGTTTCGTTTCTGGGTTTGTTTTGGTTTGATTGATGTATGTGTTTTTTTATTTGGTCTTATGGTGTTTGATTTTTGTTTAAGGTTGACTTTTTTAGTTCTGTTTGCTAGCTGACATGCTGGAGGGTTTTTGAAAGGAATGGTTTTTATGTTCTAAAACTCATAAACTAAAGGACTTGAAAAAAAAAAAAAATGAAAGTTAGATTTTTTATGTTCGAAAATGCCCATCAACAAAAACTAGAAACTTTATTTTTATTTTTAGTTTTAAGGCTTTTTGGGTGTCAGAGAGTGTGTCAATTAAGATTATTAGCTAGAAGCAAATGGGACTGGAATTGTTTGAACATGTGAGATTATTCACAGTTATTAAAGGCTGTGGGAAGAGATGGTAAACAGAATTGTTATTGTAGGTTGTTAAATATGTTGGTGCTTGATGTGA